>NW_027454208.1:65000-93719 GCF_040206685.1 Ascaphus truei | reverse complement strand
CTCGTCTCTCGCCCCCCCCTCTCGTCTCTCGCTCCCCCCCCTCTCTCGTCTCTCGCTCCCTCCCCTCGCTCGTCCCCTCCCCCTCTCGTCCCCTCCCCCTCTCGTCTCTCGCTGCCCCCCCTCTCTCGTCTCTCGCTCCCTCCCCTCTCTCGTCTCTCGCTCCCTCCCCTCTCTCGTCTCTCGCTCCCTCCCCTCTCTCGTCTCTCGCTCCCTCCCCTCTCTCGTCTCTCGCTCCCTCCCCTCTCTCGTCTCTCGCTCCCTCCCCTCTCTCGTCTCTCGCTCCCTCTCTCGTCTCTCGCTCCCTCCCCTCTCTCGCTCCCTCTCCTCTCTCGTCTCTCGCTCGCCCCCCCTCTCTCGTCTCTCGCTCCCCCCTCTCTCGTCTCTCGCTCGCCCCCCCTCTCTCGTCTCTCGCTCCCCCCTCTCTCGTCTCTCGCTCCCCCCCCCTCTCGTCTCTCGCTCCCCCCCTTTCTTGTCTCTCGCTCCCCCGTCTCTCGCTCCCCCCCTCTCACATCTCTCGCTCCCCCCTCCTCTCACCTCTCTCGCTCCCCCCTCCTCTCCTCTCTCTCAGACTCTCCCCAGGAAGGTGGAGCCTAGCGACGACCCGGAGATTGATTCCGAGTACGACCTGACGCATCTGGAAACCTTTGGATCCTCGGAAAATCCCGCGAAGGTCTCCAAGTCCGAAGGCTCGAGGAAGTCCATGCTGGACGGGGCGACGATAGAGAAGCGGGTCATCGGCACCACCAACTCTGACAAGAGAGACGCTAAGGAGGTGGAGACATCCAGGCCCACCCCGGGCTGTAGCAAGATGGATCCGCCCACCCGCGCAGCTCGGTTGCTGTGGTCTGACACGGACGACACATCATCGTTCGAAGGCTTCGAATCCGACGAGATCAAAGACTCGGACGTGGGCAAGGAGAGCAGCGAGGACGGGACACGCACGGCCTCCGATAACGAGAACAAGACGGAGCTGAACTCCGTCTCCGAAGCGGAGAGACTCCCCAAGGGCGCCAGAGCCATGAGCACCAAACGTCCTCACACCGCGCCCCACTACGAGAGCGATTCGGACGAAGACCGGCTCGTCATCGACGTGGAATGTAAGAGCCACAAGCCGTGCAGTGACGCCGTCGCCCCGTTGCCTGGCGCTCTCCCGTCTCCGACACGCACGCGGGAACCGTCCAGCTGTCGAGCGCGCCGCGCGCCCGGGCAGCCCCCAAAGAAGATCTCCAGGGAGTTTGACCCGGTGGGTGCGATCCTGAAGATGCAGGCGCAGCTCCTAAAACCCGGGGCAAAGAAGGTGCAAGAGCAGAGCGTGGCATCCCCCGAGAGAACTGGCCTCGCGTCGCAAATCCTTACATCACCACCGTTCAAGCCTTCCCCCAGCCCGGATCCGGCTCAGGGCGTCCCAAGGGAGATGGAGTCTTCTGTCCCACCTCACACCAGAGCCAAACAATGTAAGTGTTACTATCCCTAACTCGGCGGGTCCCAGCCTTATTTACACTGTGCCCCCACCTTGCTGGAAAATCTTTGTTCCCCGAACCCCTCATTAATCAATCTTATCGCCGACTCGGCAGACAGTCGCTCACACGGTGACCGATCCCAGGCAGTATGGTGTCCTGACTTCGTGGGGGGAACACGCTTAATAATCCCCCAACCTGCCCCTCAGTGTGTGCAGGCAGCATGGGGGGTATAGCTGTCACTCACTGCGGGGGCTTCCAAAGTCACGCCCCACAATGCCTTGCTGCTGTGGATGCAAAGCATTGTGGGAAGCTAGTGCTGTCAGTAACAGTGGCCCTTGATGACTGGATTCGCGTCCCCACCCCCCCCTGCCATATTGGATGTGCATTTTGACTTCTTACTGTGCTGTTGTACTCTGGTTTACCCACCGCAATCTTTCTCTGGTGTAACGCACAATGCATACAACATACAACAAAAATGCCCAAAGCTACTTCCAATGTGACAAAAATACGCAGCGCAATACCTATATATCTCGTGTAAAAAGGGTCATTTAGTTTAACCCTTTGGACAAAGCGTCTTAAGCCTGCTGCCACTTACAAGGCATGACCGAAAGCAGGCACAATGCTCCAGATCCCTCGTTATTTTGTTTTTTAAGTATAAAAATTGGCATTTTGATACAATGTGGCTCGACCCCTCCCTGCCCCCGGCTCGACCCCTCCCTGCCCCCCGGCTCGCTCTCTCTGTCCCCTCTGCCCCCCAGCTCGACCCCTCCCTGCTCCCGGCTCGACCCCTCCCTGCCCCCGGCTCAACCCCTCCCTGCCCCCCGGCTCGCTCTCTCTGTCCCCTCTGCCCCCCGGCTCGACCCCTCCCAGTCCCCGGCTTGACCCCTCCCTGCCCCCGGCTCGCTCTCTCTGTCCCCTCTGCTTCCTCTGCCCCCCCCGGCTCGACCACTCCCTGCCCCTTCTCTGCCCCCGGCTCGCCACCTCCCTGCCCCCCGGCTCGCCACCTCCCTGCCCCCCCCGGCTCGCCACCTCCCTGCCCCCCCCCCCGGCTCGCCACCTCCCTGCCCCTGCCCCCCCGGTTCGCTACCTCCCTGCCCCCCCCGGTTCGCTACCTCCCTGCCCCCCCCCCCGGTTCGCCACCTCCCTGCCCCCCCCCCCCCGGCTCGCCCTCCTCCCTTCCCCCCGGCTCGCCCTCTCCCTGCCCCCCGGCTCGCCACCTCCCTGCCCCCCGGCCCTGTCTCTGTTCTCTCTCTGCCCCCGGCTCGCCCCCTCTCTCTGTTCTCTCTATGCCCCCGGCTCGCTCTCTCTCTTCCCCTGGCTCGCTCTCTCTCTCTGCCCCCGGCTCGCTCTCTCTCTGCCCGCGGCTCGCTCTCTCTCCTCCCCTGGCTCGCTCTTTCTCTCTGCCCCCCGGCTCGCTCTCTCTCTCTGTCCCCGGCTCTCTCTCTCTCTCTCTGTCCCTGGCTCTCTCTCTCTCTGCCCCCGGCTAGCGCTCTCTCTCTGCCCTCGGCTCTCTCTCTCTCTGCCCTTGGCTCTCTCTCTGCCCCCGGCTCTCTCTCTCTCTGCCCCCGGCTCTCTCTCTCTGCCCCCGGCTCGCTCTCTCTCTCTCTGCCCCCGGCTCTCTCTCTCTCTCTCTCTCTGCTCCCGGCTCTCTCTCTCTCTGCCCCCGGCTCTCTCTCTCTCTGCCCCCGGCTCTCTCTCTCTCTCTCTCTCTGCCCCCGGCTCTCTCTCTCTCTCTCTCTCTCTGCTCCCGGCTCTCTCTCTCTCTCTCTCGGCTCTCTCTCTCTCTCTCTCTCTGCCCCCGGCTCTCTCTCTCTCTGCCCCCGGCTCTCTCTCTCTCTGCCCCCGGCTCGCTCTCTCTCTCTCTCTCTCTGCCCCCGGCTCGCTCTCTCTCTCTCTCTCTCTGCCCCCGGCTCGCTCTCTCTCTCTCTCTCTGCCCCCGGCTCGCTCTCTCTCTCTGCCCCCGGCTCGCTCGTTCTTTCTCTCTGCCCCCGTCTCTCTCTCTCTGCCCCGGCTCTCTCTCTCTCTCTGCCCCCGGCTCGCTCTCTCTCTGCCCCCGGCTCTCTCTCTCTCTGCCCCCGGCTCTCTCTCTCTCTCTCTCTCTGCCCCCGGCTCTCTCTCTCTCTCTCTCTCTCTGCTCCCGGCTCTCTCTCTCTCTCTCTCGGCTCTCTCTCTCTCTCTCTCTCTGCCCCCGGCTCTCTCTCTCTCTGCCCCCGGCTCTCTCTCTCTCTGCCCCCGGCTCGCTCTCTCTCTCTCTCTCTGCCCCGGCTCGCTCTCTCTCTCTCTCTGCCCCCGGCTCGCTCTCTCTCTCTGCCCCCGGCTCGCTCGTTCTTTCTCTCTGCCCCCGTCTCTCTCTCTCTGCCCCCGGCTCTCTCTCTCTCTCTGCCCCCGGCTCGCTCTCTCTCTGCCCCCGGCTCGCTCTCTCTCTCTCTGCCCCCGGCTCTCTCTCTCTCTCTGCCCCTGGCTCTCTCTCTGCCCCCGGCTCTCTCTCTCTCTGCCCCCGGCTCTCTCTCTCTCTCTGCCCCCGGCTCTCTCTCTCTCTCTGCCCCCGGCTCGCTCTCTCTCTCTGCCCCCGGCTCGCTCTCTCTCTCTGCCCCCGGCTCGCTCTCTCTCTCTGCCCCCGGCTCTCTCTCTCTGTCCCCGATCCCCGACTCGCTCTCTCTCTGCCCCCGGCTCTCTCTCTCTCTCTGCCCTCGGCTCTCTCTCTCTGCCCCCGGCTCGCTCTCTCTCTCTCTGCCCCCGCTCGCTCTCTCTCTCTCTGCCCCCGGCTCGCTCGCTCACACTCTCTCTCTCTCTCTCTCTCTCTCTCTCTGCCCCCGGCTCGCGCTCTCTCTCTCTCTCTCTGCCCCCGGCTTGCTCTCTCTCTGCCCCCCCCGGCTCTCTCTCTCTGCCCCCGGCTTGCTCTCTATCTGCCCCCCGGCTCTCTCTCTCTCTGCCCCCGGCTCTCTCTCTCTTTCTCTGCCCCCGGCTCGCTCGCGCTCGCTCTATCTCTGCCCCCGGCTCGCTCTCTCTCTCTCTGCCCCCCCGGCTCTCTCTCTCTCTGTCTCTCTCTGCCCCCGGCTCTCTCTCTCTCTGCCCCCGGCTCTCTCTCTCTCTCTCTCTCTCTCTCTCTCTCTCTCTCTGCCTTCGGCTCTCTCTCTCTGCCCCCGGCTCTCTCTCTCTCTCTCTCTCTCTCTCTCTCTCTCTCTCTCTCTCCTCTGCCCCCGGCTCTCTCTTTCTCTCTCTCTGCCCCCGGCTCCCTCTCTCTCTCTCTCTCTCTGCCCCCGGCTCGCGCTCTCTCTCTCTCTCTCTCTGCCCCCGGCTCTCTCTCTCTCTCTCTGCCCCCCGGCTCGCTCTCTCTCTCTCTGCCCCCGGCTCTCTCTCTCTCTCTCTCTGCCCCCCCGCTCGCGCTCTCTCTCTCTCTCTCTCTGCCCCCGGCTCGCTCTCTCTGCCCCCGGCTCTCTCTCTCTCTCTCTCTGCCCCAGGCTCTCTCTCTCTGCCCCCGGCTCGCTCTCTCTCTCTCTCTCTCTGCCCCCGCTCTCTCTCTCTGCCCCCGGCTCGCTCTCTCTCTCTGCCCCCGGCTCGCTCGCTCTCTCTCTCTGCCCCCTCGCTCTCTCTCTCTCTCTGCCCCCGGCTCGCTCTCTCTCTCTCTGCCCCCGGCTCGCTCGCTCGCTCTCTCTCTCTGCCCCCGGCTCGCTCTCTCTCTCTCTCTGCCCCCGACTCGCTCTCTCTCTCTCTGCCCCCGGCTCGCCACCTCCCGGCTCGCCTTTTCTGCTCCCTGGCTCGCCCCCTTCTTGCCCCCGCTCACCCTCTCTGTCCCCGTTTAGCGCTGCTTCCCAGCGAGTTGCTCTCCTGCACGGAAGACGCCACTGAATACGTCGCTCCGCAGGACGGTAACAGCGCGTACAGACTCTTCAGCCTGGGCGACCTTCTCCTCCTGATCCGGAGCAGCGTGCAAAAGGCGCACTCCAAGGTGCGAGCGCAAAAGACGGGCACCCGGCAGGTACGTCGCCCTTTCAGCACCGGGGAGAGTTGCGCGTTTATTCCTAGAATGTCTCTTCCCCCTGTATTAGGGATACACCCCCCTCCTGCGTGTCTCTTCCTCCTGTATTAGGGATACACCCCCTCCTGTATTAGGGATACACCCCCCTCCTGCGTGTCTCTTCCTCCTGTATTAGGGATACACCCCCCTCCTGCGTGTCTATTCCTCCTGTATTAGGGATACAACCCCCTCCTGCGTGTCTCTTCCTCCTGTATTAGGGATACACCCCCCTCCTGCGTGCCTATTCCTCCTGTATTAGGGATACACCCCCCTCCTGCGTGTCTCTTCCTCCTGTATTAGGGATACACCCCCCTCCTGCGTGTCTATTCCTCCTGTATTAGGGATACAACCCCCTCCTGTGTGTCTATTCCTCCTGTATTAGGGATACACCCCCCTCCTGCGTGTCTATTCCTCCTGTATTAGGGATACACTCCCTCCTGCGTGCCTATTCCTCCTGTATTAGGGATACACCCCCTCCTGTATTAGGGATACACCCCCCTCCTGCGTGTCTATTCCTCCTGTATTAGGGATACACCCCCCTCCTGCGTGCCTCTTCCTCCCGTATTAGGGATACACCCCCCTCCTGCGTGCCTATTCCTCCTGTATTAGGGATACACCCCTCTCCTGTGTGTCTATTCCTCCTGTATTAGGGATACACCCCCCTCCTGTGTGCCTATTCCTCCTGTATTAGGGATACACCCCCCTCCTGCATGTCTATTCCTCCTGTATTAGGGATACACCCCCCTCCTGTGTGTCTATTCCTCCTGTATTAGGGATACACCCCCCTCCTGCGTGTCTATTCCTCCTGTATTAGGGATACACCCCCCTCCTGCGTGTCTATTCCTCCTGTATTAGGGATACACCCCCTCCTGCGTGTCTATTCCTCCGGTATTAGGGATACACCCCCCTCCTGCGTGCCTATTCCTCCTGTATTAGGGATACACCCCCTCCTGCGTGTCTCTTCCTCCTGTATTTGGGATACACCCCCCTCCTGTATTAGGGATACACCCCCCTCCTGCGTGTCTCTTCCTCCTGTATTAGGGATACACCCCCCTCCTGCGTGCCTATTCCTCCTGTATTAGGGATACACCCCCCTCCTGCGTGCCTATTCCTCCTGTATTAGGGATACACCCCCCTCCTGCGTGTCTATTCCTCCTGTATTAGGGATACACCCCCCTCCTGCGTGTCTATTCCCCCTGTATTAGAGATACACCCCCGTCCTGCGTGCCTATTCCTCCTGTATTAGGGATACACCCCCCTCCTGCGTGTCTATTCCTCCTGTATTAGGGATACACCCCCCTCCTGCGTGTCTATTCCTCCTGTATTAGGGATACACCCCCCTCCTGCGTGTCTATTCCTCCTGTATTAGGGATACACCCCCCTCCTGCGTGCCTATTCCTCCTGTATTAGGGATACACCCCCTCCTGCGTGCCTATTCCTCCTGTATTAGGGATACACCCCCCTCCTGCGTGCCTATTCCTCCTGTATTAGGGATACACCCCCCTCCTGTGTGTCTATTCCTCCTGTATTAGGGATACACCCCACTCCTGCGTGTCTCTTCCTCCTGTATTAGGGATACACTCCCTCCTGCGTGCCTATTCCTCCTGTATTAGGGATACACCCCCCTCCTGAGTGTCTATTCCCCCTGTATTAGGGATACACCCCCCTCCTGTGTGTCTATTCCTCCTGTATTAGGGATACACCCCACTCCAGCGTGCCTATTCCTCCTGTATTAGGGATACACCCCCCTCCTGAGTGTCTATTCCCCCTGTATTAGGGATACACCCCCCTCCTGTGTGTCTATTCCTCCTGTATTAGGGATACACCCCCCTCCTGCGTGTCTCTTCCTCCTGTATTACGGATACACTCCCTCCTGCGTGCCTATTCCTCCTGTATTAGGGATACCACCCCCCCTCCTGCGTGTCTATTCCCCCTGTATTAGGGATACACCCCCCCTCCTGCGTGTCTATTCCTCCTGTATTAGGGATACACCCCCCTCCTGCGTGTCTCTTCCTCCTGTATTAGGGATACACTCCCTCCTGCGTGCCTATTCCTCCTGTATTAGGGATACACCCCCCTCCTGCGTGCCTATTCCTCCTGTATTAGGGATACACCCCCCTCCTGCGTGCCTATTCCTCCTGTATTAGGGATACACCCCCCTCCTGAGTGTCTATTCCCCCTGTATTAGGGATACACCCCCTCCTGCGTGTCTATTCCTCCTGTATTAGGGATACACCCCCCTCCTGCGTGCCTATTCCTCCTGTATTAGGGATACACCCCCCTCCTGCGTGCCTATTCCTCCTGTATTAGGGATACACCCCCCTCCTGCGTGCCTATTCCTCCTGTATTAGGGATACACCCCCTCCTGCGTGTCTATTCCTCCTGTATTAGGGATACACTCCCCCTCCTGCGTGAATATTCCTCCTGTATTAGGGATACACCCCCTCCTGCGTGCCTATTCCTCCTGTATTAGGGATACACCCCCCTCCTGTGTGCCTATTCCTCCTGTATTAGGGATACACTCCCCCTCCTGCGTGAATATTCCTCCTGTATTAGGGATACACCCCCCTCCTGTGTGCCTATTCCTCCTGTATTAGGGATACACCCCCCTCCTGCGTGCCTATTCCTCCTGTATTAGGGATACACCCCCCTCCTGCGTGCCTATTCCTCCTATATTAGGGATACACCCCCTCCTGTGTGCCTATTCCTCCTGTATTAGGGATACACCCCCCTCCTGCGTGCCTATTCCTCCTGTATTAGGGATACACCCCCTCCTGTGTGCCTATTCCTCCTGTATTAGGGATACACTCCCTCCTGCGTGTCTATTCCTCCTGTATTAGGGATACACCCCCTCCTGCGTGCCTATTCCTCCTGTATTAGGGATACACCCCCTCCTGCGTGCCTATTCCTCCTGTATTAGGGATACACCCCCCTCCTGCGTGCCTATTCCCCCTGTATTAGGGATACACCCCCCTCCTGCGTGTCTATTCCCCCTGTATTAGGGATACACCCCCCTCCTGCGTGCCTATTCCTCCTGTATTAGGGATACACCCCCCTCCTGCGTGTCTATTCCTCCTGTATTAGGGATACACCCCCCTCCTGCGTGAATATTCCTCCTGTATTAGGGATACACTCCCCCTCCTGAGTGTCTATTCCTCCTGTATTAGGGATACACCCCCCTCCTGCGTGCCTATTCCTCCTGTATTAGGGATACACCCCCCTCCTGCGTGCCTATTCCTCCTGTATTAGGGATACACCCCCTCCTGCGTGCCTATTCCTCCTGTATTAGGGATACACCCCCCTCCTGAGTGTCTATTCCCCCTGTATTAGGGATACACCCCCTCCTGCGTGTCTATTCCTCCTGTATTAGGGATACACCCCCTCCTGCGTGTCTATTCCTCCTGTATTAGGGATACCCCCCCTCCTGTGTGCCTATTCCTCCTGTATTAGGGATACCCCCCCCTCCTGCGTGCCTATTCGTCCTGTATTAGGGATACACCCCCTCCTGCGTGCCTATTCCTCCTGTATTAGGGATACACCCCCCTCCTGAGTGTCTATTCCCCCTGTATTAGGGATACACCCCCTCCTGAGTGTCTATTCCTCCTGTATTAGGGATACACCCCCTCCTGCGTGCCTATTCCTCCTGTATTAGGGATACACCCCCCTCCTGCGTGCCTATTCCTCCTGTATTAGGGATACACCCCCCCTCCTGTATTACGGATACACCCCCCTCCTGCGTGCCTATTCCTCCTGTATTAGGGATACACCCCCCTCCTGTGTGCCTATTCCTCCTGTAATAGGGATACACCCCCTCCTGCGTGCCTATTCCTCCTGTATTAGGGATACACCCCCCTCCTGTATTAGGGATACACCCCCCTCCTGCGTGCCTATTCCTCCTGTATTAGGGATACACCCCCCTCCTGCGTGTCTATTCCTCCTGTATTAGGGATACACCCCCCTCCTGCGTGTCTATTCCTCCTGTATTAGGGATACACCCCCCTCCTGCGTGCCTATTCCTCCTGTATTAGGGATACACCCCCTCCTGCGTGCCTATTCCTCCTGTATTAGGGATACACCCCCCTCCTGCGTGCCTATTCCTCCTGTATTAGGGATACACCCCCCTCCTGTGTGCCTATTCCTCCTGTATTAGGGATACACCCCCCTCCTGCGTGCCTATTCCTCCTGTATTAGGGATACACCCCCCTCCTGCGTGCCTATTCCTCCTGTATTAGGGATACACCCCCCTCCTGCGTGTCTATTCCTCCTGTATTAGGGATACACCCCCTCCTGCGTGCCTATTCCTCCTGTATTAGGGATACACCCCCCTCCTGTGTGTCTATTCCTCCTGTATTAGGGATACACCCCACTCCTGCGTGTCTCTTCCTCCTGTATTAGGGATACACTCCCTCCTGCGTGCCTATTCCTCCTGTATTAGGGATACACCCCCCTCCTGAGTGTCTATTCCCCCTGTATTAGGGATACACCCCCCTCCTGTGTGTCTATTCCTCCTGTATTAGGGATACACCCCACTCCAGCGTGCCTATTCCTCCTGTATTAGGGATACACCCCCCTCCTGAGTGTCTATTCCCCCTGTATTAGGGATACACCCCCCTCCTGTGTGTCTATTCCTCCTGTATTAGGGATACACCCCCCTCCTGCGTGTCTCTTCCTCCTGTATTACGGATACACTCCCTCCTGCGTGCCTATTCCTCCTGTATTAGGGATACCCCCCCCCCTCCTGCGTGTCTATTCCCCCTGTATTAGGGATACACCCCCCCTCCTGCGTGTCTATTCCTCCTGTATTAGGGATACACCCCCCTCCTGCGTGTCTCTTCCTCCTGTATTAGGGATACACTCCCTCCTGCGTGCCTATTCCTCCTGTATTAGGGATACACCCCCCTCCTGCGTGCCTATTCCTCCTGTATTAGGGATACACCCCCCTCCTGCGTGCCTATTCCTCCTGTATTAGGGATACACCCCCCTCCTGAGTGTCTATTCCCCCTGTATTAGGGATACACCCCCTCCTGCGTGTCTATTCCTCCTGTATTAGGGATACACCCCCCTCCTGCGTGCCTATTCCTCCTGTATTAGGGATACACCCCCCTCCTGCGTGCCTATTCCTCCTGTATTAGGGATACACCCCCCTCCTGCGTGCCTATTCCTCCTGTATTAGGGATACACCCCCTCCTGCGTGTCTATTCCTCCTGTATTAGGGATACACTCCCCCTCCTGCGTGAATATTCCTCCTGTATTAGGGATACACCCCCTCCTGCGTGCCTATTCCTCCTGTATTAGGGATACACCCCCCTCCTGCGTGTCTATTCCTCCTGTATTAGGGATACACTCCCCCTCCTGCGTGAATATTCCTCCTGTATTAGGGATACACCCCCCTCCTGTGTGCCTATTCCTCCTGTATTAGGGATACACCCCCCTCCTGCGTGCCTATTCCTCCTGTATTAGGGATACACCCCCCTCCTGCGTGTCTATTCCTCCTATATTAGGGATACACCCCCTCCTGCGTGTCTATTCCTCCTGTATTAGGGATACACCCCCCTCCTGCGTGCCTATTCCTCCTGTATTAGGGATACACCCCCTCCTGTGTGCCTATTCCTCCTGTATTAGGGATACACTCCCTCCTGCGTGTCTATTCCTCCTGTATTAGGGATACACCCCCTCCTGCGTGCCTATTCCTCCTGTATTAGGGATACACCCCCTCCTGCGTGCCTATTCCTCCTGTATTTGGGATATACCCCCCTCCTGTGTGCCTATTCCTCCTGTATTAGGGATACACCCCCCTCCTGTGTGCCTATTCCTCCTGTATTAGGGATACACCCCCTCCTGCGTGTCTATTCCCCCTGTATTAGGGATACACCCCCCTCCTGCGTGTCTATTCCTCCTGTATTAGGGATACTCCCCCCTCCTGCGTGCCTATTCCTCCTGTATTAGGGATACACCCCCTCCTGTGTGCCTATTCCTCATGTATTAGGGATACACCCCCCTCCTGCATGTCTATTCCTCCTGTATTAGGGATACACCCCCCTCCTGCGTGTCTATTCCTCCTGTATTAGGGATACACCCCCCTCCTGCGTGCCTATTCCTCCTGTATTAGGGATACACCCCCCTCCTGCGTGCCTATTCCTCCTGTATTAGGGATACACCCCCTCCTGCGTGTCTATTCCTCCGGTATTAGGGATACACCCCCCTCCTGTGTGCCTATTCCTCCTGTATTAGGGATACACCCCCCTCCTGCGTGCCTATTCCTCCTGTATTAGGGATACACCCCCCTCCTGCGTGCCTATTCCCCCTGTATTAGGGATACACCCCCCTCCTGCGTGTCTATTCCCCCTGTATTAGGGATACACCCCCCTCCTGCGTGCCTATTCCTCCTGTATTAGGGATACACCCCCCTCCTGCGTGTCTATTCCTCCTGTATTAGGGATACACCCCCCTCCTGCGTGAATATTCCTCCTGTATTAGGGATACACTCCCCCTCCTGAGTGTCTATTCCTCCTGTATTAGGGATACACCCCCCTCCTGCGTGCCTATTCCTCCTGTATTAGGGATACACCCCCCTCCTGCGTGCCTATTCCTCCTGTATTAGGGATACACCCCCTCCTGCGTGCCTATTCCTCCTGTATTAGGGATACACCCCCCTCCTGAGTGTCTATTCCCCCTGTATTAGGGATACACCCCCTCCTGCGTGTCTATTCCTCCTGTATTAGGGATACACCCCCTCCTGCGTGTCTATTCCTCCTGTATTAGGGATACCCCCCCTCCTGTGTGCCTATTCCTCCTGTATTAGGGATACCCCCCCCCTCCTGCGTGCCTATTCGTCCTGTATTAGGGATACACCCCCTCCTGCGTGCCTATTCCTCCTGTATTAGGGATACACCCCCCTCCTGAGTGTCTATTCCCCCTGTATTAGGGATACACCCCCTCCTGAGTGTCTATTCCTCCTGTATTAGGGATACACCCCCTCCTGCGTGCCTATTCCTCCTGTATTAGGGATACACCCCCCTCCTGCGTGCCTATTCCTCCTGTATTAGGGATACACCCCCCCTCCTGTATTACGGATACACCCCCCTCCTGCGTGCCTATTCCTCCTGTATTAGGGATACACCCCCCTCCTGTGTGCCTATTCCTCCTGTAATAGGGATACACCCCCTCCTGCGTGCCTATTCCTCCTGTATTAGGGATACACCCCCCTCCTGTATTAGGGATACACCCCCCTCCTGCGTGCCTATTCCTCCTGTATTAGGGATACACCCCCCTCCTGCGTGCCTATTCCTCCTGTATTAGGGATACACCCCCCTCCTGAGTGTCTATTCCCCCTGTATTAGGGATACACCCCCTCCTGCGTGTCTATTCCTCCTGTATTAGGGATACACCCCCCTCCTGCGTGCCTATTCCTCCTGTATTAGGGATACACCCCCCTCCTGCGTGCCTATTCCTCCTGTATTAGGGATACACCCCCCCTCCTGCGTGTCTCTTCCTCCTGTATTAGGGATACACCCCCCTCCTGCGTGCCTATTCCTCCTGTATTAGGGATACACCCCCTCCTGCGTGTCTCTTCCTCCTGTATTAGGGATACACCCCCTCCTGCGTGTCTATTCCTCCTGTATTAGGGATACACCCCCCTCCTGCGTGCCTATTCCTCCTGTATTAGGGATACACCCCATCCTGCGTGTCTCTTCCTCCTGTATTAGGGATACACCCCCCTCCTGCGTGTCTCTTCCTCCTGTATTAGGGATACACCCCCCTCCTGTATTAGGGATACACCCCCCTCCTGCGTGTCTATTCCTCCTGTATTAGGGATACACCCCCCTCCTGCGTGTCTATTCCTCCTGTATTAGGGATACACTCCCCCTCCTGCGTGTCTCTTCCTCCTGTATTAGGGATACACCCCCCTCCTGTGTGCCTATTCCTCCTGTATTAGGGATACACCCCCCTCCTGCGTGTCTATTCCTCCTGTATTAGGGATACACTCCCCCTCCTGCGTGTCTATTCCTCCTGTATTAGGGATACACCCCCTCCTGCGTGTCTCTTCCTCCTGTATTAGGGATACACCCCCCTCCTGCGTGTCTATTCCTCCTGTATTAGGGATACACTCCCTCCTGCGTGTCTCTTCCTCCTGTATTAGGGATACACCCCCCTCCTGCGTGTCTATTCCTCCTGTATTAGGGATACACCCCCTCCTGCGTGCCTATTCCTCCTGTATTAGGGATACACCCCCCTCCTGCGTGTCTATTCCTCCTGTATTAGGGATACACTCCCCCTCCTGCGTGAATATTCCTCCTGTATTAGGGATACACCCCCCTCCTGTGTGCCTATTCCTCCTGTATTAGGGATACACCCCCCTCCTGCGTGCCTATTCCTCCTGTATTAGGGATACACCCCCCTCCTGCGTGTCTATTCCTCCTGTATTAGGGATACACCCCCCTCCTGCATGTCTATTCCTCCTGTATTAAGGATACACCCCCCTCCTGCGTGAATATTCCTCCTGTATTAGGGATACACTCCCTCCTGCGTGCCTATTCCTCCTGTATTAGGGATACACCCCCTCCTGCGTGCCTATTCCTCTTGTATTAGGGATACACCCCCCTCCTGCGTGCCTATTCCTCCTGTATTAGGGATACACCCCCCTCCTGCGTGCCTATTCCTCCTGTATTAGGGATACACCCCCTCCTGTGTGCCTATTCCTCCTGTATTAGGGATACACCCCCTCCTGCGTGTCTATTCCTCCTGTATTAGGGATACACCCCCTCCTGCGTGTCTATTCCTCCTGTATTAGGGATACACCCCCTCCTGCGTGCCTATTCCTCCTGTAATAGGGATACACCCCCTCCTGCGTGCCTATTCCTCCTGTATTAGGGATACACCCCCCTCCTGTATTAGGGATACACCCCCCTCCTGCGTGCCTATTCCTCCTGTATTAGGGATACACCCCCCTCCTGCGTGCCTATTCCTCCTGTATTAGGGATACACCCCCCTCCTGAGTGTCTATTCCCCCTGTATTAGGGATACACCCCCTCCTGCGTGTCTATTCCTCCTGTATTAGGGATACACCCCCCTCCTGCGTGTCTATTCCTCCTGTATTAGGGATACACCCCCCTCCTGCGTGCCTATTCCTCCTGTATTAGGGATACACCCCCCTCCTGCGTGTCTCTTCCTCCTGTATTAGGGATACACCCCCCTCCTGCGTGCCTATTCCTCCTGTATTAGGGATACACCCCCCTCCTGCGTGCCTATTCCTCCTGTATTAGGGATACACCCCCTCCTGCGTGTCTATTCCTCCTGTATTAGGGATACACCCCCTCCTGCGTGTCTCTTCCTCCTGTATTAGGGATACACCCCCTCCTGCGTGTCTATTCCTCCTGTATTAGGGATACACCCCCCTCCTGCGTGCCTATTCCTCCTGTATTAGGGATACACCCCATCCTGCGTGTCTCTTCCTCCTGTATTAGGGATACACCCCCCTCCTGCGTGTCTCTTCCTCCTGTATTAGGGATACACCCCCCCTCCTGTATTAGGGATACACCCCCCTCCTGCGTGTCTATTCCTCCTGTATTAGGGATACACCCCCCTCCTGCGTGTCTATTCCTCCTGTATTAGGGATACACTCCCCCTCCTGCGTGTCTCTTCCTCCTGTATTAGGGATACACCCCCCTCCTGTGTGCCTATTCCTCCTGTATTAGGGATACACCCCCCTCCTGCGTGTCTATTCCTCCTGTATTAGGGATACACTCCCCCTCCTGCGTGTCTATTCCTCCTGTATTAGGGATACACCCCCTCCTGCGTGTCTCTTCCTCCTGTATTAGGGATACACCCCCCTCCTGCGTGTCTATTCCTCCTGTATTAGGGATACACCCCCCTCCTGCGTGTCTATTCCTCCTGTATTAGGGATACACTCCCTCCTGCGTGTCTCTTCCTCCTGTATTAGGGATACACCCCCCTCCTGCGTGTCTATTCCTCCTGTATTAGGGATACACCCCCTCCTGCGTGCCTATTCCTCCTGTATTAGGGATACACCCCCCTCCTGCGTGTCTATTCCTCCTGTATTAGGGATACACTCCCCCTCCTGCGTGAATATTCCTCCTGTATTAGGGATACACCCCCCTCCTGTGTGCCTATTCCTCCTGTATTAGGGATACACCCCCCTCCTGCGTGCCTATTCCTCCTGTATTAGGGATACACCCCCCTCCTGCGTGTCTATTCCTCCTGTATTAGGGATACACCCCCCTCCTGCATGTCTATTCCTCCTGTATTAAGGATACACCCCCCTCCTGCGTGAATATTCCTCCTGTATTAGGGATACACTCCCTCCTGCGTGCCTATTCCTCCTGTATTAGGGATACACCCCCTCCTGCGTGCCTATTCCTCTTGTATTAGGGATACACCCCCCTCCTGCGTGCCTATTCCTCCTGTATTAGGGATACACCCCCCTCCTGCGTGCCTATTCCTCCTGTATTAGGGATACACCCCCTCCTGTGTGCCTATTCCTCCTGTATTAGGGATACACCCCCTCCTCCGTGTCTATTCCTCCTGTATTAGGGATACACCCCCTCCTGCGTGTCTATTCCTCCTGTATTAGGGATACACCCCCTCCTGCGTGTCTATTCCTCCTGTATTAGGGATACACCCCCTCCTGCGTGTCTATTCCTCCTGTATTAGGGATACACCCCCCTCCTGCGTGCCTATTCCTCCTGTATTAGGGATACACCCCCTCCTGTGTGCCTATTCCTCCTGTATTAGGGATACACCCCCTCCTGCGTGTCTATTCCTCCTGTATTAGGGATACACCCCCTCCTGCGTGTCTATTCCTCCTGTATTAGGGATACACCCCCTCCTGCGTGCCTATTCCTCCTGTATTAGGGATACACCCCCTCCTGCGTGCCTATTCCTCCTGTATTTGGGATATACCCCCCTCCTGTGTGCCTATTCCTCCTGTATTAGGGATACACCCCCCTCCTGCGTGCCTATTCCTCCTGTATTAGGGATACACCCCCTCCTGCGTGTCTATTCCCCCTGTATTAGGGATACACCCCCCTCCTGCGTGTCTATTCCTCCTGTATGAGGGATACACCCCCCTCCTGCGTGCCTATTCCTCCTGTATTAGGGATACACCCCCTCCTGTGTGCCTATTCCTCCTGTATTAGGGATACACCCCCTCCTGTGTGCCTATTCCTCCTGTATTAGGGATACACCCCCCTCCTGCATGTCTATTCCTCCTGTATTAGGGATACACCCCCCTCCTGCGTGTCTATTCCTCCTGTATTAGGGATACACCCCCCTCCTGCGTGCCTATTCCTCCTGTATTAGGGATACACCCCCCTCCTGCGTGCCTATTCCTCCTGTATTAGGGATACACCCCCTCCTGCGTGTCTATTCCTCCGGTATTAGGGATACACCCCCCTCCTGTGTGCCTATTCCTCCTGTATTAGGGATACACCCCCCTCCTGCGTGCCTATTCCTCCTGTATTAGGGATACACCCCCCTCCTGCGTGCCTATTCCCCCTGTATTAGGGATACACCCCCCTCCTGCGTGTCTATTCCCCCTGTATTAGGGATACACCCCCCTCCTGCGTGCCTATTCCTCCTGTATTAGGGATACACCCCCCTCCTGCGTGTCTATTCCTCCTGTATTAGGGATACACCCCCCTCCTGCGTGAATATTCCTCCTGTATTAGGGATACACTCCCCCTCCTGAGTGTCTATTCCTCCTGTATTAGGGATACACCCCCCTCCTGCGTGCCTATTCCTCCTGTATTAGGGATACACCCCCCTCCTGCGTGCCTATTCCTCCTGTATTAGGGATACACCCCCTCCTGCGTGCCTATTCCTCCTGTATTAGGGATACACCCCCCTCCTGAGTGTCTATTCCCCCTGTATTAGGGATACACCCCCTCCTGCGTGTCTATTCCTCCTGTATTAGGGATACACCCCCTCCTGCGTGTCTATTCCTCCTGTATTAGGGATACCCCCCCTCCTGTGTGCCTATTCCTCCTGTATTAGGGATACCCCCCCCTCCTGCGTGCCTATTCGTCCTGTATTAGGGATACACCCCCTCCTGCGTGCCTATTCCTCCTGTATTAGGGATACACCCCCCTCCTGAGTGTCTATTCCCCCTGTATTAGGGATACACCCCCTCCTGAGTGTCTATTCCTCCTGTATTAGGGATACACCCCCTCCTGCGTGCCTATTCCTCCTGTATTAGGGATACACCCCCCTCCTGCGTGCCTATTCCTCCTGTATTAGGGATACACCCCCCCTCCTGTATTACGGATACACCCCCCTCCTGCGTGCCTATTCCTCCTGTATTAGGGATACACCCCCCTCCTGTGTGCCTATTCCTCCTGTAATAGGGATACACCCCCTCCTGCGTGCCTATTCCTCCTGTATTAGGGATACACCCCCCTCCTGTATTAGGGATACACCCCCCTCCTGCGTGCCTATTCCTCCTGTATTAGGGATACACCCCCCTCCTGCGTGCCTATTCCTCCTGTATTAGGGATACACCCCCCTCCTGCGTGCCTATTCCTCCTGTATTAGGGATACACCCCCCTCCTGCTTGTCTATTCCTCCTGTATTAGGGATACACCCCCCTCCTGCGTGTCTATTCCTCCTGTATTAGGGATACACTCCCTCCTGCGTGCCTATTCCTCCTGTATTAGGGATACACCCCCCTCCTGCGTGCCTATTCCTCCTGTATTAGGGATACACCTACCCCTCCTGCGTGCCTATTCCTCCTGTATTAGGGATACACCCCCCTCCTGCGTGTCTATTCCTCCTGTATTAGGGATACACCCCCCTCCTGCGTGTCTATTCCTCCTGTATTAGGGATACACCCCCTCCTGCGTGTCTATTCCTCCTGTATTAGGGATACACCCCCTCCTGCGTGTCTATTCCTCCTGTATTAGGGATACACCCCCCTCCTGCGTGCCTATTCCTCCTGTATTAGGGATACACCCCCTCCTGTGTGCCTATTCCTCCTGTATTAGGGATACACCCCCTCCTGCGTGTCTATTCCTCCTGTATTAGGGATACACCCCCTCCTGCGTGTCTATTCCTCCTGTATTAGGGATACACCCCCTCCTGCGTGCCTATTCCTCCTGTATTAGGGATACACCCCCTCCTGCGTGCCTATTCCTCCTGTATTTGGGATATACCCCCCTCCTGTGTGCCTATTCCTCCTGTATTAGGGATACACCCCCCTCCTGCGTGCCTATTCCTCCTGTATTAGGGATACACCCCCTCCTGCGTGTCTATTCCCCCTGTATTAGGGATACACCCCCCTCCTGCGTGTCTATTCCTCCTGTATGAGGGATACACCCCCCTCCTGCGTGCCTATTCCTCCTGTATTAGGGATACACCCCCTCCTGTGTGCCTATTCCTCCTGTATTAGGGATACACCCCCTCCTGTGTGCCTATTCCTCCTGTATTAGGGATACACCCCCCTCCTGCATGTCTATTCCTCCTGTATTAGGGATACACCCCCCTCCTGCGTGTCTATTCCTCCTGTATTAGGGATACACCCCCCTCCTGCGTGCCTATTCCTCCTGTATTAGGGATACACCCCCCTCCTGCGTGCCTATTCCTCCTGTATTAGGGATACACCCCCTCCTGCGTGTCTATTCCTCCGGTATTAGGGATACACCCCCCTCCTGTGTGCCTATTCCTCCTGTATTAGGGATACACCCCCCTCCTGCGTGCCTATTCCTCCTGTATTAGGGATACACCCCCCTCCTGCGTGCCTATTCCTCCTGTATTAGGGATACACCCCCCTCCTGCGTGCCTATTCCCCCTGTATTAGGGATACACCCCCCTCCTGCGTGTCTATTCCCCCTGTATTAGGGATACACCCCCCTCCTGCGTGCCTATTCCTCCTGTATTAGGGATACACCCCCCTCCTGCGTGTCTATTCCTCCTGTATTAGGGATACACCCCCCTCCTGCGTGAATATTCCTCCTGTATTAGGGATACACTCCCCCTCCTGAGTGTCTATTCCTCCTGTATTAGGGATACACCCCCCTCCTGCGTGCCTATTCCTCCTGTATTAGGGATACACCCCCCTCCTGCGTGCCTATTCCTCCTGTATTAGGGATACACCCCCTCCTGCGTGCCTATTCCTCCTGTATTAGGGATACACCCCCCTCCTGAGTGTCTATTCCCCCTGTATTAGGGATACACCCCCTCCTGCGTGTCTATTCCTCCTGTATTAGGGATACACCCCCTCCTGCGTGTCTATTCCTCCTGTATTAGGGATACCCCCCCTCCTGTGTGCCTATTCCTCCTGTATTAGGGATACCCCCCCCTCCTGCGTGCCTATTCGTCCTGTATTAGGGATACACCCCCTCCTGCGTGCCTATTCCTCCTGTATTAGGGATACACCCCCCTCCTGAGTGTCTATTCCCCCTGTATTAGGGATACACCCCCTCCTGAGTGTCTATTCCTCCTGTATTAGGGATACACCCCCTCCTGCGTGCCTATTCCTCCTGTATTAGGGATACACCCCCCTCCTGCGTGCCTATTCCTCCTGTATTAGGGATACACCCCCCCTCCTGTATTACGGATACACCCCCCTCCTGCGTGCCTATTCCTCCTGTATTAGGGATACACCCCCCTCCTGTGTGCCTATTCCTCCTGTAATAGGGATACACCCCCTCCTGCGTGCCTATTCCTCCTGTATTAGGGATACACCCCCCTCCTGTATTAGGGATACACCCCCCTCCTGCGTGCCTATTCCTCCTGTATTAGGGATACACCCCCCTCCTGCGTGCCTATTCCTCCTGTATTAGGGATACACCCCCCTCCTGCGTGCCTATTCCTCCTGTATTAGGGATACACCCCCCTCCTGCTTGTCTATTCCTCCTGTATTAGGGATACACCCCCCTCCTGCGTGTCTATTCCTCCTGTATTAGGGATACACTCCCTCCTGCGTGCCTATTCCTCCTGTATTAGGGATACACCCCCCCTCCTGTATTACGGATACACCCCCCTCCTGCGTGCCTATTCCTCCTGTATTAGGGATACACCCCCCTCCTGTGTGCCTATTCCTCCTGTAATAGGGATACACCCCCTCCTGCGTGCCTATTCCTCCTGTATTAGGGATACACCCCCCTCCTGTATTAGGGATACACCCCCCTCCTGCGTGCCTATTCCTCCTGTATTAGGGATACACCCCCCTCCTGCGTGCCTATTCCTCCTGTATTAGGGATACACCCCCCTCCTGCGTGCCTATTCCTCCTGTATTAGGGATACACCCCCCTCCTGCTTGTCTATTCCTCCTGTATTAGGGATACACCCCCCTCCTGCGTGTCTATTCCTCCTGTATTAGGGATACACTCCCTCCTGCGTGCCTATTCCTCCTGTATTAGGGATACACCCCCCTCCTGCGTGCCTATTCCTCCTGTATTAGGGATACACCTACCCCTCCTGCGTGCCTATTCCTCCTGTATTAGGGATACACCCCCCTCCTGCGTGTCTATTCCTCCTGTATTAGGGATACACCCCCCTCCTGCGTGTCTATTCCTCCTGTATTAGGGATACACCCCCCTCCTGCGTGTCTATTCCTCCTGTATTAGGGATACACCCCCCCCTCCTGCGTGTCTCTTCCTCCTGTATTAGGGATACACCCCCCTCCTGCGTGTCTATTCCTCCTGTATTAGGGATACACCCCCCTCCTGCGTGTCTATTCCTCCTGTATTAGGGATACACCCCCCTCCTGCTTGTCTATTCCTCCTGTATTAGGGATACACCCCCCTCCTGCGTGCCTATTCCTCCTGTATTAGGGATACACTCCCTCCTGCGTGTCTCTTCCTCCTGTATTAGGGATACACCCCCTCCTGCGTGCCTATTCCTCCTGTATTAGGGATACACCCCCCTCCTGCGTGCCTATTCCTCCTGTATTAGGGATACACCCCCTCCTGCGTGTCTATTCCTCCTGTATTAGGGATACACCCCCCTCCTGCGTGTCTATTCCTCCTGTATTAGGGATACACCCCCCTCCTGAGTGTCTATTCCCCCTGTATTAGGGATACACCCCCTCCTGCGTGTCTATTCCTCCTGTATTAGGGATACACCCCCCTCCTGAGTGTCTATTCCCCCTGTATTAGGGATACACCCCCCTCCTGCGTGCCTATTCCTCCTGTATTAGGGATACACCCCCCTCCTGCGTGCCTATTTCTCCTGTATTAGGGATACACTCCCCCTCCTGCGTGTCTATTCCTCCTGTATTAGGGATACACCCCCTCCTGCGTGTCTATTCCTCCTGTATTAGGGATACACTCCCCCTCCTGAGTGTCTATTCCTCCTGTATTAGGGATACACCCCCCCCCCGTGTGCCTATTCCTCCTGTATTAGGGATACACTCCCTCCTGCGTGTCTCTTCCTCCTGTATTAGGGATACACCCCCCTCCTGCGTGCCTATTCCTCCTGTATTAGGGATACACTCCCTCCTGCGTGCCTATTCCCCCTGTATTAGGGATACACCCCCCTCCTGCGTGCCTATTCCTCCTGTATTAGGGATACACCCCCCCTCCTGAGTGTCTATTCCTCCTGTATTAGGGATACACCCCCCTCCTGCGTGTCTATTCCTCCTGTATTAGGGATACACCCCCCTCCTGCGTGCCTATTCCTCCTGTATTAGGGATACACCCCCCTCCTGAGTGTCTATTCCCCCTGTATTAGGGATACACCCCCTCCTGCGTGTCTATTCCTCCTGTATTAGGGATACACCCCCCTCCTGTGTGTCTATTCCTCCTGTATTAGGGATACACCCCCTCCTGCGTGCCTATTCCTCCTGTATTAGGGATACACCCCCTCCTGCGTGCCTATTCCTCCTGTATTAGGGATACACCCCCCTCCTGTGTGCCTATTCCTCCTGTATTAGGGATACACTCCCCCTCCTGCGTGTCTATTCCTCCTGTATTAGGGATACACCCCCTCCTGCGTGCCTATTCCTCCTGTATTAGGGATACACCCCCCTCCTGCGTGTCTATTCCTCCTGTATTAGGGATACACCCCCTCCTGCGTGCCTATTCCTCCTGTATTAGGGATACACCCCCCTCCTGCGTGCCTATTCCTCCTGTATTAGGGATACACCCCCTCCTGCGTGCCTATTCCTCCTGTATTAGGGATACACCCCCTCCTGTGTGCCTATTCCTCCTGTATTAGGGATACACCCCCCTCCTGCGTGTCTATTCCTCCTGTATTAGGGATACACCCCCCTCCTGCGTGTCTATTCCTCCTGTATTAGGGATACACCCCCCTCCTGCGTGTCTATTCCTCCTGTATTAGGGATACACCCCCTCCTGCGTGCCTATTCCTCCTGTATTAGGGATACACCCCCCTCCTGAGTGTCTATTCCCCCTGTATTAGGGATACACCCCCCTCCTGCGTGCCTATTCCTCCTGTATTAGGGATACACCCCCCTCCTGCGTGCCTATTCCTCCTGTATTAGGGATACACCCCCTCCTGCGTGTCTATTCCCCCTGTATTAGGGATACACCCCCCTCCTGCGTGCCTATTCCTCCTGTATTAGGGATACACCCCCCTCCTGCGTGCCTATTCCTCCTGTATTAGGGATACACCCCCCTCCTGCGTGCCTATTCCTCCTGTATTAGGGATACACCCCCCTCCTGCGTGCCTATTCCTCCTGTATTGGGGATACACCCCCCTCCTGCGTGTCTATTCCTCCTGTATTAGGGATACACTCCCTCCTGCGTGTCTATTCCTCCTGTATTAGGGATACACCCCCCTCCTGCGTGTCTATTCCTCCTGTATTAGGGATACACCCCCCTCCTGCGTGCCTATTCCTCCTGTATTAGGGATACACCCCCCTCCTGCGTGCCTATTCCTCCTGTATTAGGGATACACCCCCCTCCTGCGTGTCTATTCCTCCTGTATTAGGGATACACCCCCTCCTGCGTGTCTATTCCCCCTGTATTAGGGATACACCCCCCTCCTGCGTGCCTATTCCTCCTGTATTAGGGATACACCCCCCTCCTGCGTGTCTATTCCTCCTGTATTAGGGATACACCCCCCTCCTGCGTGTCTATTCCTCCTGTATTAGGGATACACCCCCCTCCTGCGTGTCTATTCCTCCTGTATTAGGGATACACCCCCCTCCTGCGTGTCTATTCCTCCTGTATTAGGGATACACCCCCCTCCTGCGTGCCTATTCCTCCTGTATTAGGGATACACCCCCCTCCTGCGTGTCTATTCCTCCTGTATTAGGGATACACCCCCCTCCTGCGTGTCTATTCCTCATGTATTAGGGATACACCCCCCTCCTGCGTGCCTATTCCTCCTGTATTAGGGATACACCCCCCTCCTGCGTGCCTATTCCTCCTGTATTAGGGATACACCCCCCTCCTGCGTGTCTATTCCTCCTGTATTAGGGATACACCCCCTCCTGCGTGTCTATTCCCCCTGTATTAGGGATACACCTCCCTCCTGCGTGCCTATTCCTCCTGTATTAGGGATACACCCCATCCTGCGTGTCTCTTCCTCCTGTATTAGGGATACACCCCCCTCCTGCGTGTCTCTTCCTCCTGTATTAGGGATACACCCCCCTCCTGTATTAGGGATACACCCCCCTCCTGCGTGTCTATTCCTCCTGTATTAGGGATACACCCCCCTCCTGCGTGTCTATTCCTCCTGTATTAGGGATACACTCCCTCCTGCGTGTCTCTTCCTCCTGTATTAGGGATACACCCCCCTCCTGCGTGTCTATTCCTCCTGTATTAGGGATACACCCCCTCCTGCGTGCCTATTCCTCCTGTATTAGGGATACACCCCCCTCCTGCGTGTCTATTCCTCCTGTATTAGGGATACACTCCCCCTCCTGCGTGAATATTCCTCCTGTATTAGGGATACACCCCCCTCCTGCGTGCCTATTCCTCCTGTATTAGGGATACACCCCCCTCCTGCGTGTCTATTCCTCCTGTATTAGGGATACACCCCCTCCTGCGTGTCTATTCCCCCTGTATTAGGGATACACCCCCCTCCTGCGTGCCTATTCCTCCTGTATTAGGGATACACCCCATCCTGCGTGTCTCTTCCTCCTGTATTAGGGATACACCCCCCTCCTGCGTGTCTCTTCCTCCTGTATTAGGGATACACCCCCCTCCTGTATTAGGGATACACCCCCCTCCTGCGTGTCTATTCCTCCTGTATTAGGGATACACCCCCCTCCTGCGTGTCTATTCCTCCTGTATTAGGGATACACTCCCTCCTGCGTGTCTCTTCCTCCTGTATTAGGGATACACCCCCCTCCTGCGTGTCTATTCCTCCTGTATTAGGGATACACCCCCTCCTGCGTGCCTATTCCTCCTGTATTAGGGATACACCCCCCTCCTGCGTGTCTATTCCTCCTGTATTAGGGATACACTCCCCCTCCTGCGTGAATATTCCTCCTGTATTAGGGATACACCCCCCTCCTGTGTGCCTATTCCTCCTGTATTAGGGATACACCCCCCTCCTGCGTGCCTATTCCTCCTGTATTAGGGATACACCCCCCTCCTGCGTGTCTATTCCTCCTGTATTAGGGATACACCCCCCTCCTGCATGTCTATTCCTCCTGTATTAAGGATACACCCCCCTCCTGCGTGAATATTCCTCCTGTATTAGGGATACACTCCCTCCTGCGTGCCTATTCCTCCTGTATTAGGGATACACCCCCTCCTGCGTGCCTATTCCTCTTGTATTAGGGATACACCCCCCTCCTGCGTGCCTATTCCTCCTGTATTAGGGATACACCCCCCTCCTGCGTGCCTATTCCTCCTGTATTAGGGATACACCCCCTCCTGTGTGCCTATTCCTCCTGTATTAGGGATACACCCCCTCCTGCGTGTCTATTCCTCCTGTATTAGGGATACACCCCCTCCTGCGTGTCTATTCCTCCTGTATTAGGGATACACCCCCTCCTGCGTGTCTATTCCTCCTGTATTAGGGATACACCCCCTCCTGCGTGTCTATTCCTCCTGTATTAGGGATACACCCCCCTCCTGCGTGCCTATTCCTCCTGTATTAGGGATACACCCCCTCCTGTGTGCCTATTCCTCCTGTATTAGGGATACACCCCCTCCTGCGTGTCTATTCCTCCTGTATTAGGGATACACCCCCTCCTGCGTGTCTATTCCTCCTGTATTAGGGATACACCCCCTCCTGCGTGCCTATTCCTCCTGTATTAGGGATACACCCCCTCCTGCGTGCCTATTCCTCCTGTATTTGGGATATACCCCCCTCCTGTGTGCCTATTCCTCCTGTATTAGGGATACACCCCCCTCCTGCGTGCCTATTCCTCCTGTATTAGGGATACACCCCCTCCTGCGTGTCTATTCCCCCTGTATTAGGGATACACCCCCCTCCTGCGTGTCTATTCCTCCTGTATTAGGGATACACCCCCCTCCTGCGTGCCTATTCCTCCTGTATTAGGGATACACCCCCTCCTGTGTGCCTATTCCTCCTGTATTAGGGATACACCCCCCTCCTGCATGTCTATTCCTCCTGTATTAGGGATACACCCCCCTCCTGCGTGTCTATTCCTCCTGTATTAGGGATACACCCCCCTCCTGCGTGCCTATTCCTCCTGTATTAGGGATACACCCCCCTCCTGCGTGCCTATTCCTCCTGTATTAGGGATACACCCCCTCCTGCGTGTCTATTCCTCCGGTATTAGGGATACACCCCCCTCCTGTGTGCCTATTCCTCCTGTATTAGGGATACACCCCCCTCCTGCGTGCCTATTCCTCCTGTATTAGGGATACACCCCCCTCCTGCGTGCCTATTCCCCCTGTATTAGGGATACACCCCCCTCCTGCGTGTCTATTCCCCCTGTATTAGGGATACACCCCCCTCCTGCGTGCCTATTCCTCCTGTATTAGGGATACACCCCCCTCCTGCGTGTCTATTCCTCCTGTATTAGGGATACACCCCCCTCCTGCGTGAATATTCCTCCTGTATTAGGGATACACTCCCCCTCCTGAGTGTCTATTCCTCCTGTATTAGGGATACACCCCCCTCCTGCGTGCCTATTCCTCCTGTATTAGGGATACACCCCCCTCCTGCGTGCCTATTCCTCCTGTATTAGGGATACACCCCCTCCTGCGTGCCTATTCCTCCTGTATTAGGGATACACCCCCCTCCTGAGTGTCTATTCCCCCTGTATTAGGGATACACCCCCTCCTGCGTGTCTATTCCTCCTGTATTAGGGATACACCCCCTCCTGCGTGTCTATTCCTCCTGTATTAGGGATACCCCCCCTCCTGTGTGCCTATTCCTCCTGTATTAGGGATACCCCCCCCTCCTGCGTGCCTATTCGTCCTGTATTAGGGATACACCCCCTCCTGCGTGCCTATTCCTCCTGTATTAGGGATACACCCCCCTCCTGAGTGTCTATTCCCCCTGTATTAGGGATACACCCCCTCCTGAGTGTCTATTCCTTCTGTATTAGGGATACACCCCCTCCTGCGTGCCTATTCCTCCTGTATTAGGGATACACCCCCCTCCTGCGTGCCTATTCCTCCTGTATTAGGGATACACCCCCCCTCCTGTATTACGGATACACCCCCCTCCTGCGTGCCTATTCCTCCTGTATTAGGGATACACCCCCCTCCTGTGTGCCTATTCCTCCTGTAATAGGGATACACCCCCTCCTGCGTGCCTATTCCTCCTGTATTAGGGATACACCCCCCTCCTGTATTAGGGATACACCCCCCTCCTGCGTGCCTATTCCTCCTGTATTAGGGATACACCCCCCTCCTGCGTGCCTATTCCTCCTGTATTAGGGATACACCCCCCTCCTGCGTGCCTATTCCTCCTGTATTAGGGATACACCCCCCTCCTGCTTGTCTATTCCTCCTGTATTAGGGATACACCCCCCTCCTGCGTGTCTATTCCTCCTGTATTAGGGATACACTCCCTCCTGCGTGCCTATTCCTCCTGTATTAGGGATACACCCCCCTCCTGCGTGCCTATTCCTCCTGTATTAGGGATACACCTACCCCTCCTGCGTGCCTATTCCTCCTGTATTAGGGATACACCCCCCTCCTGCGTGTCTATTCCTCCTGTATTAGGGATACACCCCCCTCCTGCGTGTCTATTCCTCCTGTATTAGGGATACACCCCCCTCCTGCGTGTCTATTCCTCCTGTATTAGGGATACACCCCCCCCTCCTGCGTGTCTCTTCCTCCTGTATTAGGGATACACCCCCCTCCTGCGTTTCTATTCCTCCTGTATTAGGGATACACCCCCCTCCTGCGTGTCTATTCCTCCTGTATTAGGGATACACCCCCCTCCTGCTTGTCTATTCCTCCTGTATTAGGGATACACCCCCCTCCTGCGTGCCTATTCCTCCTGTATTAGGGATACACTCCCTCCTGCGTGTCTCTTCCTCCTGTATTAGGGATACACCCCCTCCTGCGTGCCTATTCCTCCTGTATTAGGGATACACCCCCCTCCTGCGTGCCTATTCCTCCTGTATTAGGGATACACCCCCTCCTGCGTGTCTATTCCTCCTGTATTAGGGATACACCCCCCTCCTGCGTGTCTATTCCTCCTGTATTAGGGATACACCCCCCTCCTGAGTGTCTATTCCCCCTGTATTAGGGATACACCCCCTCCTGCGTGTCTATTCCTCCTGTATTAGGGATACACCCCCCTCCTGAGTGTCTATTCCCCCTGTATTAGGGATACACCCCCCTCCTGCGTGCCTATTCCTCCTGTATTAGGGATACACCCCCCTCCTGCGTGCCTATTCCTCCTGTATTAGGGATACACTCCCCCTCCTGCGTGTCTATTCCTCCTGTATTAGGGATACACCCCCTCCTGCGTGTCTATTCCTCCTGTATTAGGGATACACTCCCCCTCCTGAGTGTCTATTCCTCCTGTATTAGGGATACACCCCCCCCCCCGTGTGCCTATTCCTCCTGTATTAGGGATACACTCCCTCCTGCGTGTCTCTTCCTCCTGTATTAGGGATACACCCCCCTCCTGCGTGCCTATTCCTCCTGTATTAGGGATACACTCCCTCCTGCGTGCCTATTCCCCCTGTATTAGGGATACACCCCCCTCCTGCGTGCCTATTCCTCCTGTATTAGGGATACACCCCCCCTCCTGAGTGTCTATTCCTCCTGTATTAGGGATACACCCCCCTCCTGCGTGTCTATTCCTCCTGTATTAGGGATACACCCCCCTCCTGCGTGCCTATTCCTCCTGTATTAGGGATACACCCCCCTCCTG
>NW_027454208.1:52500-60000 GCF_040206685.1 Ascaphus truei | reverse complement strand
TAGGGATACACCCCCCTCCTGCGTGTCTCTTCCTCCTGTATTAGGGATACACCCCCTCCTGCGTGCCTATTCCTCCTGTATTAGGGATACACCCCCCTCCTGCGTGTCTCTTCCTCCTGTATTAGGGATACACCCCCTCCTGCGTGTCTATTCCTCCTGTATTAGGGATACACCCCCCTCCTGCGTGTTTCTTCCTCCTGTATTAGGGATACACCCCCCTCCTGCATGTCTATTCCCCCTGTATTAGGAATACACCCCCCTCCTGCGTGTCTCTTCCTCCTGTATTAGGGATACACCCCCCTCCTGCGTGCCTATTCCCCCTGTATTAGGGATACACCCCCCTCCTGTGTGCCTATTCCTCCTGTATTAGGGATACACTCCCCTCCTGTATTAGGGATACACCCCCCTCCTGCGTGTCTCTTCCTCCTGTATTTGGGATATACCCCCCTCCTGCGTGCCTATTCCTCCTGTATTAGGGATACACCCCCCTCCTGCGTGTCTATTCCTCCTGTATTAGGGATACACTCCCTCCTGCATGCCTATTCCTCCTGTATTAGGGATACCCCCCCCCTCCTGCGTGCCTATTCCTCCTGTATTAGGGATACACCCCCCTCCTGCATGTCTATTCCCCCTGTATTAGGAATACACCCCCCTCCTGCGTGTCTCTTCCTCCTGTATTAGGGATACACCCCCCTCCTGCGTGCCTATTCCCCCTGTATTAGGGATACACCCCCCTCCTGCGTGCCTATTCCCCCTGTATTAGGGATACACCCCCCTCCTGCGTGCCTATTCCTCCTGTATTAGGGATACACCCCCTCCTGCGTGCCTATTCCTCCTGTATTAGGGATACACCCCCCTCCTGCGTGTCTATTCCTCCTGTATTAGGGATACACCCCCCTCCTGCGTGCCTATTCCTCCTGTATTAGGGATACACCCCCCTCCTGCGTGTCTCTTCCTCCTGTATTAGGGATACACCCCCCTCCTGCGTGCCTATTCCTCCTGTATTAGGGATACACCCCCCTCCTGCGTGTCTCTTCCTCCTGTATTAGGGATACACCCCCTCCTGCGTGCCTATTCCTCCTGTATTAGGGATACACCCCCCTCCTGCGTGTCTATTCCTCCTGTATTAGGGATACACCCCCCTCCTGCGTGCCTATTCCTCCTGTATTAGGGATACACCCCCCTCCTGCGTGCCTATTCCTCCTGTATTAGGGATACACCCCCCTCCTGCGTGCCTATTCCTCCTGTATTAGGGATACACCCCCCTCCTGCGTGTCTATTCCTCCTGTATTAGGGATACACTCCCCCTCCTGAGTGTCTATTCCCCCTGTATTAGGGATACACCCCCCTCCTGCGTGCCTATTCCTCCTGTATTAGGGATACACCCCCCTCCTGCGTGTCTATTCCTCCTGTATTAGGGATACACCCCCTCCTGTGTGCCTATTCCTCCTGTATTAGGGATACACCCCCCTCCTGCGTGCCTATTCCTCCTGTATTAGGGATACACCCCCCTCCTGCGTGTCTCTTCCTCCTGTATTAGGGATACACTCCCCCTCCTGCGTGTCTCTTCCTCCTGTATTAGGGATACACCCCCCTCCTGCGTGCCTATTCCTCCTGTATTAGGGATACACCCCCCTCCTGCGTGTCTATTCCTCCTGTATTAGGGATACACCCCCCTCCTGCGTGTCTATTCCTCCTGTATTAGGGATACACCCCCTCCTGCGTGTCTATTCCTCCTGTATTAGGGATACACCCCCCTCCTCGTGTCTCTTCCTCCTGTATTAGGGATACACTCCCCTCCTGTATTAGGGATACACCCCCTCCTGTGTGCCTATTCCTCCTGTATTAGGGATACACTCCCCTCCTGTATTAGGGATACACCCCCCTCCTGTGTGCCCATTCCTCCTGTAATAGGGATACACTCCCTCCTGCGTGCCTCTTCCTCCTGTATTTGGGATACACCCCCTCCTGTATTAGGGATACACCCCCCTCCTGCGTGTCTATTCCTCCTGTATTAGGGATACACCCCCCTCCTGCGTGTCTATTCCTCCTGTATTAGGGATACACCCCCCTCCTGAGTGTCTATTCCCCCTGTATTAGGGATGCACCCCCCTCCTGCGTGTCTCTTCCTCCTGTATTAGGGATACACCCCCTCCTGCGTGTCTATTCCCCCTGTATTAGGGATACACCCCCCTCCTGTGTGCCTATTCCTCCTGTATTTGGGATACACCCCCCTCCTGCATGCCTATTCCTCCTGTATTAGGGATACACCCCCCTCCTGCGTGCCTATTCCTCCTGTATTAGGGATACACCCCCCTCCTGCGTGTCTCTTCCTCCTGTATTAGGGATACACCCCCTCCTGCGTGCCTATTCCTCCTGTATTAGGGATACACCCCCCTCCTGCGTGTCTCTTCCTCCTGTATTAGGGATACACCCCCTCCTGCGTGTCTATTCCTCCTGTATTAGGGATACACCCCCCTCCTGCGTGTTTCTTCCTCCTGTATTAGGGATACACCCCCCTCCTGCATGTCTCTTCCTCCTGTATTAGGGATACACCCCCCTCCTGCGTGCCTATTCCCCCTGTATTAGGGATACACCCCCCTCCTGTGTGCCTATTCCTCCTGTATTAGGGATACACTCCCCTCCTGTATTAGGGATACACCCCCCTCCTGCGTGTCTCTTCCTCCTGTATTTGGGATATACCCCCCTCCTGCGTGCCTATTCCTCCTGTATTAGGGATACACCCCCCTCCTGCGTGTCTATTCCTCCTGTATTAGGGATACACTCCCTCCTGCATGCCTATTCCTCCTGTATTAGGGATACACCCCCCTCCTGCGTGCCTATTCCTCCTGTATTAGGGATACACCCCCCTCCTGCATGTCTATTCCCCCTGTATTAGGAATACACCCCCCTCCTGCGTGTCTCTTCCTCCTGTATTAGGGATACACCCCCCTCCTGCGTGCCTATTCCCCCTGTATTAGGGATACACCCCCCTCCTGCGTGCCTATTCCCCCTGTATTAGGGATACACCCCCCTCCTGCGTGCCTATTCCTCCTGTATTAGGGATACACCCCCTCCTGCGTGCCTATTCCTCCTGTATTAGGGATACACCCCCCTCCTGCGTGTCTATTCCTCCTGTATTAGGGATACACCCCCCTCCTGCGTGCCTATTCCTCCTGTATTAGGGATACACCCCCCTCCTGCGTGTCTCTTCCTCCTGTATTAGGGATACACCCCCCTCCTGCGTGCCTATTCCTCCTGTATTAGGGATACACCCCCCTCCTGCGTGTCTCTTCCTCCTGTATTAGGGATACACCCCCTCCTGCGTGCCTATTCCTCCTGTATTAGGGATACACCCCCCTCCTGCGTGTCTATTCCTCCTGTATTAGGGATACACCCCCCTCCTGCGTGCCTATTCCTCCTGTATTAGGGATACACCCCCCTCCTGCGTGCCTATTCCTCCTGTATTAGGGATACACCCCCCTCCTGCGTGCCTATTCCTCCTGTATTAGGGATACACCCCCCTCCTGCGTGTCTATTCCTCCTGTATTAGGGATACACTCCCCCTCCTGAGTGTCTATTCCCCCTGTATTAGGGATACACCCCCCTCCTGCGTGCCTATTCCTCCTGTATTAGGGATACACCCCCCTCCTGCGTGTCTATTCCTCCTGTATTAGGGATACACCCCCTCCTGTGTGCCTATTCCTCCTGTATTAGGGATACACCCCCCTCCTGCGTGCCTATTCCTCCTGTATTAGGGATACACCCCCCTCCTGCGTGTCTCTTCCTCCTGTATTAGGGATACACTCCCCCTCCTGCGTGTCTCTTCCTCCTGTATTAGGGATACACCCCCCTCCTGCGTGCCTATTCCTCCTGTATTAGGGATACACCCCCCTCCTGCGTGTCTATTCCTCCTGTATTAGGGATACACCCCCCTCCTGCGTGTCTATTCCTCCTGTATTAGGGATACACCCCCTCCTGCGTGTCTATTCCTCCTGTATTAGGGATACACCCCCCTCCTGCGTGTCTCTTCCTCCTGTATTAGGGATACACTCCCCTCCTGTATTAGGGATACACCCCCTCCTGTGTGCCTATTCCTCCTGTATTAGGGATACACTCCCCTCCTGTATTAGGGATACACCCCCCTCCTGTGTGCCCATTCCTCCTGTATTAGGGATACACTCCCTCCTGCGTGCCTATTCCTCCTGTATTAGGGATACACCCCCTCCTGCGTTGGCTGTTTCAGTGGACACACCCTTGTTTAACTTAACGCGTGTGAATGTCTGCGGCCATTTTAACCTCCCGACGAGACACGTTTTCAGGTGCTAATATCTTCAGAAAGTAGCTGCAGAGTTTAATAAGAGGGTGGGATTGGTGAAAACGTCAGACCCCGGCTGTTTCCGCGGTACACAGCGAGGAGGCGGTTATTGTAACGGTGAGGAGAGCGGTGTTAATGTCCCTGTGTCCCCCCCAGCACTTGCCCGTGTACATCCTGCCGAAGGTGGATTACCAGGCGTGTTACGGGGCAGAATCTCTGACCGACAGCGAGAGCTGCCGCTTGTGGACCGAAAGCCTCTTACACTCCAAGTGCTCCTATTATATCGGTAAGTGTCACCCCCGCCATCCCTGTGACACAGCACCACATACATAAGTATATATTCAGATTGTGTGTGTGTGTGTGTGTGTGTGTGTGTGTGTGTGTGTGTGTGTGTGTGTTATATCCGTACTGGAACACTATGACCTAGGCGCAGATTTGCAGACAATAGAAAAGAAAACAAACACAGGGTAGTGTGTCCTGACGATATGAACCAGTTGTTCTGGGTAAGTATCGCTCCCACATTTTGGAAGTTCAATCAATCACGCATTTCTCCAAACATGAACTGGAACTGGAAGGGAGAATCTCTCTGAGACACTGCGGGTAGTTGGATACTTTCATCGCCCGCGGATATCCCCGACTTGGAGTCTTTGGAACTGATGTGCTGTTCAAGGCGCTCAGTATCCCATCAGATAGGTGATATATGAAGATGAAAATAGGGGCTGGGTTCTTCAGGACCCCTGAAGAAGCCACATTGGAGAAACGCGTAGGAGAGAAGCACAATCAGCTGTCCTGTGAGAGCTCCGGGAGAAAAGCCGGCGATTCCCAGTCAAGTCACGCGAGAAGTAACTTTGTCAATCACGTGACTCGGAAGTGGACGGATTGGAAGCCGGGTACGGACCAAACGCCGGTGCAGAGGAGCACCGATCGAGACGGGGGTGAGACCCGCTCTCTGAGGAGAATTTCTCAATCTGCGCAGAACAGATGCAAAATCTGTGAGTTTGATACTTGCTTGGTTTCAAAAAGTTTTTTTTAATAAATCAGATTGACACTATATGTGTTTTTCTCTATTTTCATCTTCATATATCACCTATCTGATGGGATACTGAGCGACGTGAACAGTGGAGCCGACATCAGTTCCAAGGACTCCAAGTCGGGGATATCCGCGGGCGATGAAAGTATCCAACTACCCGCAGTGTCTCGGAGAGATTCTCCCTTCCAGTTCATGTTCATGTTTGGAGAAATGTGTGATTGATTGAACTTCCAAAATGTGAGTGCGATACTTACCCAGAACAACTGGTTCATATCGTTTCCAATCTGCGCCTAGGTCATTCTGTTCCTGTAACTATTTGCTCGGCACCTGTGGGGTTGAGGACCTTGTGGCTGCATTGTAGGGACAGGTGTAGCACTTAGTTGGGTGTGCACCTCCCATACACCGTTTAATAACAAACTAATGACATTTGTTTTTTGATGCGCTGTTTGTTCTACAATTTTCATAGCTGGAAAGAGAAAAAGTACGCACACACTCTTTCTCACGCTCTCTTTCTCACGCTCTCTTTCTCACGCTCTCTTTCTCACTCTTTCTCACACTCTTTCACACTTTCTCTCACCCTCTCTCACACTCACACCCTCTCTCACACTCTCACCCTCTCTCACACTCTCACACTCTCCCTCTCACACACACACACACTCTCTCTCTCTCTCTCACATATATAGATCTATTGGTGTAGAGGTATCAGTACCGTGTTAGCCGTGCTTTAATAATCAAAAACGAATAGACGATACCGTTCTGTGGCTAACGAAATGCTTTACAGTATTTGTGCGAGCTTTCGAGATACACTGATCTCTTCTTCCGGCGGTGTTGCATTGAATAAAGCAGGCAAAGGGTTAACTTAAAAACAGTGAATCCTGGAATGTAATCTGTGACTGAAACCTATCCCTCCCCCCGGAGGGTTTCAGTTAACCCTTTGCTTGCTTTATTCATTGTAACATCGCCGGAAGAAGAGATCAGTGTATCTCGAAAGCTCGCACAAATAAAAGCATTTCGTTAGCCACAGAACGGTATCGTCTATTCGTTTTATTTTTATATATATATATATATATATATATATATATCTCTTACTATATATTTCTGAAAGCGTCATATGTGTCCGTGTCTGTATGTGTCTCCCTGTGTCCCTCCCTGTGTCCCTAGCGGCAATCCCATTGGACCTTGGGCCAGGCCAATGAGATTGCTCCCTTGGCCCCCCCACACACCTCTCATTGGCCTGAGGCGGAGTGACGGGCCAAAGGAGAGACTGAGACACACACACACCCCTTCCCCCCCCCCCCACGCTCTCTGTGGCTCTCCCCTCACATAGGCCGCTCCCCCAGCTGACCATCCCCGAGAGCGCTCCCCACGGCTCTCACCACCCATAGGCCACTCTCTCACCGGCGCTCTCCCTCACCCCCCACCCGCTCACACCCCCCCTCCCCCCGCTCTCCCCCCTCCTCCCCCCGCTCTCCCCCCGCTCAAGCTCACCCCCCTCTCCCACCCTCCCCTTCGCTCACCCCCCCCCCCCGTTTACCCCCCGCCCCGCTTATTCCCCCCCCCCACACACACACACACAGAGCACGCTCTCTGCGGCTCTCCCCTCACACAGGCCGCTCCCCGTCCCAGAGGCCGCTCCTCCGGCTGTCTCCGCCTCTCCGTGCGGGAGGCACAGCACCTCCTCACCGGAGCGTCTCAGCCTCTCCGCTGAGGAGCCCGAGGTGGAGGAGGAGGGCGGCCGGTACCCGTAGGAAGAGGAGCGCGTCCGTGTGCAAGGTGAGTAAACGCAGGGGAATGGTTTATTTAACGCGTCCCTGACTCCTCCCCCTACCCTTTGCCCCCCCTACCCTCCCTGCCCACCTGCCCCCTCTGCCCTTTGCCCCCTGCCCTCCCTGCCCTTTGCCCCCTGCCCTCCCTGCCCTTTGCCCCCTGCCCTTTACCCCCTGCCCTCCCTCCCCCTGCCATTTGCCCCCTCCCTCCCCCTGCCCTTTGTCCCCTGCCACCCTCCACCTGCCCCTCCTCCCCATGCCCCCCTGCCCTTTGCACCCTGCCCCCCCTGCCCTCCCTCCCCCTGCCCTTTGCACCCTGCCCTCCCTCCCCCTGCCCTTTGCCCCCTGCCCTCCCTCCCCCAGCCCTTTGCCCCCTGCCCTCCCTC
>NW_027454208.1:0-47500 GCF_040206685.1 Ascaphus truei | reverse complement strand
TGTTCTTAGCTACTTCTTTCTCTCTGAAGGACTGGGAGATGACTGCCACATCGTCTGCGTAGAGTGCCAGTTGAGTCTTGTGGAGGTCTGTGGGGATGTCATTCATGAAGAGGTTGAAAAGGAAAGGTCCCAGGACTGATCCCTGTGGCACGCCAGCGCGGATGGGGCGTGTTGTTGAGAGCTCTTCTCGCACAGCCACGTGGAATGTGCGCTCCCGCAAGTAGCTTGCAGTCAGCTTAATCAGGTAGTTTGGGAATTTCAGGTTGATCATTTTGTGCAGTAGTCCTTCATGCCAAACTCTGTCAAACGCTTTGGCCACGTCCAAGAAGACAACTCCAGTTGATTTGTGGATGTTGAACCCATGGCTTATTATGTCAACGACTCGCAGCAGCTGATGGTTGGTTGAGTGGTCCTTCCGGAATCCAAATTGCTCCTTTAGTAGAATGTTTTTACCAGAGGCAAAGTGGCGGAGGCGCGTAAGAATAACTTTCTCCAGGAGTTTCGACAGTCCAGAGAGCAGGCTTATCGGACGGTAGTTTGCAGGATCCCTCCGTGGTTTTCCAGGCTTTGGAAATACAATGACCTTGGCTTCCTTCCAGGATTGAGGAAAGTGCTGGAGCCGCATGCATGCATTGAAGATTTCTGTGAGGCATTCCATGGCTGCCGGCGGAAGCTTCTTGATGGCCAGGTTGGTAATTCCGTCACTTCCTGGTGCTTTGCCATTTGCCAGCTTTTCTGCAAGTTGCGTTATCTCAGTCCTGGTGCATCCTTCAAGGGTTTCCGCTTCGGTCTCTGGTAGGTGCTCGGTAAGATGCCTGTTAACTCCTTGCTCAACTTCCCGTGCTATTTTGCTGGCTTGGTTAGGCCTAAAAGTTGTCTCCAGTGTGTCAGCGAGAACCTCTGCCTTGTCCTTGTTGCTACATGCCAGGTGGGTCTGGCCCTGGATAGGTGGATTAGGCTCCTTCTTCCCGGTCAGGCGTCGGGTCATTCTCCAAACAGAGTTGTCGGATTCCTTCAGCTTGGCTGCTGCGGCCTCCCACCTCTCCCCCCGGTGTTGGCTGATTTGCTGTCGCAGTAGTCTGGCAAGTGAGTTGTACTTTACCAGAAGGTCAGGTGTGCGGAACTTCTGCCACTGGCGTCGGGCCCTGTTTTTCTCAGCAATCGCTTGCTTGATCCCGCTCGGTAGGTCGTAGATGGAGCAGCGTTTGGGCATCTGTTTCGGGACGCTGTGCTCTATTGCATGTTGGACTGCGGTAGTAAAGGTGTTAACAGCATCATCAATGTCTCCGTTGGTGTCCAAGGGGCGGGGGTTTGTGATGTTGCTCAACTCTTCTTTGTACAGGCTCCAGTTCGCCCTGGTGAAGTTGTACCTGGGTGTTTGCTGGTGGGTTTCCATCTCGTCGCCAACAGTAATGGTAACTGGGTTGTGGTCTGAGGTCAGTTCCGCCAGGGTTTCCAACTGGACAGAATGTTTCACGTTCTTCAGTAAGACAATGTCCAGGACATCCGGTGTGTGGCTTGCAGTGCCTGGGTAGTGGGTGGGTTCTGTAGGGCCAGCCACTACAAAGTCACGGAGAGAGCTGCTTTTACAGCACGCTCTTATATAGGCTGAAATCCTATCTAAATCATTGAGGAGAGTAATAGCCAATTAAAGCAGGGATTGAAATTACGCATTCACTCATAGGAGGGATAAATTCAAAACTTGCCAATAGAAACCTTGCTTATCAGTTCTGACATCCAGAGCCGTTTTATACCTGGCTCCGCTGTGTCTACTTAGAACAAAGACATCTTAATCAACATCCTGCTCACCAAATGGTTTCCCCCCTCTGCCATTCCTCTCCTCTTTGAACTATGGAATCTATGCCAACTAGCCAGCATATTACCCATATGCCTGTGCTTTCTGTATAGAACCTTATAGTAAACATTAAAACACAATATAAAGTACACTTCCTTACAGAATATAATCTGGGGAACCTTATACTTATAAGGGAAATAAATTGGGGAGATTTGGGCTTGGAAACCCTTTCTGAGATGGGGCATTGAAGTGCTAATTCACATGTAATTCACATGCTAATTCACACTGCCTTTTGTCACCAACCTGGGTTTTAATCACAGGACAAACATAATACATTGCAGTTTTAAAACACAGAGAACCAACATTTGGACACAAGAGCTGACACTCTCAGCCCATACCATATGGTTTCAGGGGCAGCCAGCCGGGTTCCCCCTTTATTAAGGAAGGCCGACACAGCCTATCGTCACAGAGTGTATATATGAGAGTATCAGAGTGAGCTCTGTCTGTGACCTTTGGCCTTTTCCGTGTCCTTGCTGGTTCCTGGCTGTGAGGGGTTAGTTGTGTGTCCGAGCTATAACCACCCTCAGTACTCCCTGTCACGGGAGACCAGAACGTTTCACCCCGGGATAGTCACTATCGCCAGACGGGACACAGTAGTAGAATAAACAAATGTTTATTCTGGCAAGCCAGCAAACACACAAATAACACAATCGCAGTGTAACACTCACCAACTGGGGAAGAATCTAGCCTCAACTAGGTGCAGGAGCCTGCTTCGGTAGGCTTGCCCTGAATAGCTTCTTCTAATAACAATAATAACTATTATTATTATTATAGTTTGTTCTTATATAGCGCTGCTAGTATTTACGTAGCGCTTTACAGAGACATTTTGCAGACACAGGTCCCTGCCCCGTGGAGCTTACAATCTATGTTTTTGGTGCCTGAGGCACAGGGAGATAAAGTGACTTGCCCAAGGTCACAAGGAGCCGACACCGGGAATTGAACCAGGTTCCCCTGCTTCTAACTCAGTGTCAGTCCGTGTCTTTACTCACTGAGCCGCTCCGTCTTCTCCGTCTTCTCAGTGCTATTCTACAAGTAGCACTTTCAAATAGCCTGCCAGTCGTGACGCCACAGTCTCCAGTACAGCTCCAGGATCAACTCATACTCTGATCATCCGTGCCCTTTAAATAGGCCTCAGTCTCCTATCTTTTAGCTGGAGCAGAGGCCGCCAACCAATCAGAGCATAGTTTGTGACGGTGCAGCCAATCGGAGGACGAGGGGTTGTCCGGCTGCACCAATCAGAGGAGAGGGCTGGCCTAGGGACCTTGAACCGCCCATCGGGGAGTGAGCTACTGGCAAGCGGGACATTCGAACTGGCCAATGGAAATCGTGCCCCTGGGCAGCCCCATACTCCCTGCGGGGTAGGCACTCCAGCGTCTAGGCGAACAAAGGCTCTGCACTGCTCAGAACCAGTTCCTGGACCTGAGTCACAGTCCTTCACTCACGATTGTCCCGGTACTCAAGCCTCTTCCAAGCTCTGCCACGAACCGATATTTCTCCGTTTGCAGCCCAGCGAAGTGAATTACTGCCTCTGCACACGGAGAAATACCAGAAACACAAAGGACATTGCTGGCTTACTAACTTTGCGGGTAAAACACTAACACAGGGAATAAAAGGGCTTTGTTGCAATCCCAGTTCCCCAAGACACATAGTTTCTCCCTTCCAGATATCACACAGTGATATAGCTTTCTTCTGGAAGAGGCTACACAAAACACAACATCCAGGCCAAAATGAGCCTCACAGAGGCGGCCATTACACGCGGTTTTGGGGCACTCAGCCGGGCTCCACCTTTATTATCTGAGGTTGGCTACCCCTACCGTCACACTCCGTATAATGCAGCATTAACGGGCGCTTTCCGTGTCGGCGTGGACAGAATGGGGTTGTGGCCAGGAAGCCACGTAACATCACTCTGTCCCAGGAGCAAAGCGGGTGGAACCACCGGTGTCACCACTGTGCCACGGCCAGGCACTGACCAGCAGGTCCCACCTACCAGTGGGGAACGCTGGCTCCAGGACAGAGGGGTAACTGGGCAGCTAAAATATTTCACCAGGACAAAATACATCGAGTCACCTTGTTTCCAAGTATGTTCTGGGTACAAAATACTACGTTCACAACATACGTTAGACATGTTTAGAGTAGGAAGCAGACGTTTTCCTGAAGGAAGTTAGGAAGTGGGTTTGAGGGACTCTGGTAAATGGCCCCAGCCGTGGGGAGATCGGTACTAGAAGGAAGAGCGAGCGGGTTCGGTAATGAACCTTGCTACTATACGCAGGTTCCTGGAGGCGGATATAGGGGGAGAAGTGCTGGGTACAATGGGGGTGAGAAGCCTGCTCCAATAACCGGGTAAATTGTCTAGAGGGTACGACAGGGGTGAGACTTGCAGCTTTAAAGCGGAATCCATCTTCTCCCTTCTCCCCCCCACCGCAGGTCACATCGACGCCTTCACGTCCAAGCTGTTCATGCTGGAGGAAATGACCTCTGAGGGGCTGAAGGAGCGAATCCATCATTTCAAGTAAGTCGCGGAGCAGAAGGCAGGGCGGGTCAGACATTTAGGCCTCTAATAACTAAGCAGTGCTATGCCATCAGACACCTTCCAGCCCCACGAAGCAAGTGGCCAGTAACGTGGTGTCTTCAAGCTCTGAAGATGCCTGTTGGCTTAGCACCGCTTAGTAAATCGGTGCCTCGCCGCGCTGATCGATGTAGGTGATTCTGGTTATGGAGGTTCCGTTTAATCCTGTTCCCATACTCAGAGCCAGCAGGGAGGAGGCCTACGGTTCCAGGCCAGGTCATATGGTCACCGCTATTTAGTACAGAAAAGTACCTGCCACCCAACGAAAATTAATACGGAATCAATAATACTCAGGGTGCACTTGGGGAAAAACCAAGCATCTGTACATGTAAGGTAGATAAGAAAATCAACCAGACAGAATCCCTGTTAGTGTGCACTAAATGCGGTAAATGTGAGCTGGAAAAGTTTTAATGCTGGGGTATAAATATCCCCTTATAAGGCCATCCCAGTAGATAGGGAGAAAAAAAATAGAATACAATTACCTTTATTTAAACAACAAAATATGTATAATGTGTGAGGTGTATATATGTGTATATATACTTAGTTACGTTATAGTGGGTAAAAAAAGTGACAAAAACCCTCCACAGCAAAGCATATAGCAAATGGAAATATTACTGTGTGCTCATTTGCATGTCTTAGACAGGTCTGCAACCCCGCCTTTCACCATTATCACCCAGCACACAGCACTTCCACTGCAGCAAGGGATTCTGGGAAATGACATGCAAATGAGCACACAGTGCCACCTTTTGCTTCAAAACCATAAACATGGTCTGTCTGTGGGTGGGTTTGCTGACTATGCATCTTAACCCTGTATGTGCTCAAAGCTGTGACCATGCAGCAAGCTTAAGCCTATAGGGAACCGTGTTTATGGTTTTGAAGCAAAAGTTGGCACTGTTTGCTCATTTGCATGTCATCTCCCAGAATCCCTTGCTGCAGTGGAAGTGCTGTGTGCTGGGTGATAATGGTGAAAGGCGGGGTTGCAGACCTGTCTAAGACATGCGAATGAGCATACAGTAATATTTCCATTTGCTATATATATATATATATATATACATACATACATACATACATACATACATACATACATACATACATACATACATACATACATACATACATACATACATACATACATACAGTGAAACATAAGAGGGGGGTGGGTAATGTGTATCCTAATGTTCCCTTGTAACGGAGGCGCTCACCCTGTTTGTTTTCTTTCCCGTGTAGGCCGGCAAACTCTCTGAATATTCTGCGTCACATCCTGAAATGGGTGACTGGGTGAGTTGTATTAAACTAAAGCTTCCAAAACAAAAGAGAATATACTCAGCGCCAAGTGATAAAGTCCATATGTAGCATGATAACAATCGCACGGGTGTAATATACAACCGTCCGGTGTCGCAGACAAATGTCCCGGTTGTTGCAATCAGAATTCGGTGAAGATGGATTCCCAATGCATGAAATGAGATAAAAACCATATATAGCCTAATACTGCAAGGTAGTTGGAGTGCACAAAATGCTGTGCTAAATAAGAGCTTCAGAGGAATTAAATGAAAGGGACAGGTAAGTGAAAGAAAGAAAGGTACATTTATTTAAAAAAATATATAAAAACAAATACTATAACAGTACAATGTAACCACAATATTGATTGTCTTAATGACACCTTCCAATGGCAATCCGCTGCAGTAAATAGATCCGTACTTACTAGGCATAAGTAGGATAAGCGCGGTGGGTAATCAGAGAGTATCCCTTCTCATAGACGTCAGGATAGCCCGATAATCCACGTGGTGCGCCACAACCCAGGCCTGCTGATGGCGACGAGTTGTCAAACTCCAACGGAGCTGAAGGGTGCTGGATTCGCGCCGCATGCTCCTACTGCCTCGGCAGGTTCCGTCGCGTTTCGCGAGAGAGTGATAAGCCAGCTCCGGTACCCGGAGATCAGCCGGAGTCAGTTAGTAAGTAGGTGACGCCTTCGGTATGCGGACCAATTCTGCTGTGCAAGGCCAAATGGATATTAACCCTACGCGTTTCGAGAGATACTTACAAATAAAACTGAAATTAACCTCTGAGTATCTACAGCTGACAAACACAAAGTGCTTGTGTTGCTAGATACACACGTGCAACAGGTAAATGATGATTGAAGGGACTATTTAACCACGGACCTAGGTCCATTGCCACATCACACCAACTGAAGAAGAGGGTATGTCTCGAAACGCGTAGGCTTAATATCCATTTGGCCCTGCACAGCAGAATTGGTCAGCCTAGTGAAGCTGATTCTGGGTAATGACATGTAAATGAGCCCCGCGGGCGCAACACTACGATACGCTGATCGCGCGAGGCTTTTATATCTTCTTACACGCTGATCGCGCAAAGCTTTTATATCTTAAGGGAGAAGGAGTGACTCAGTGAGTAAAGACACTGACTGGCACTGAGTGTGAAGCAGGGGAACCTGGTTCAATTTCTCGTGTCGGCTTCTTGTGACCTTGGGCAAGTCACTTAATCTCCCTGTGCCTCAGGCACCAAAACCATAGATTGTAAGCTCCACGGGGCAGGTACCTGTGCCTGCAAAATGTCTCTGTAAAGCGCTACGTAAAACTAGCAGCGCTATATATACAATAACATGCTATTATTATTATCTTACACTCTTATCTTGTGAGGCTTTAATATCTTCTTACACGCTGATCGTGCGAGGCTTTTATATCTTACACGCTGCTCTTGCAAGGCTTTTATATCTTTTTACACGCTGATCGTGCGAGGCGTTAATATCTTCTTACACGCTGATCGTGCAAGGCTTTTATATCTTACACACTGATCGTGCAAGGCTTTTATATCTTACACTATGATCGTGCAAGGCCTTAATATCTTCTTACACGCTGATCGTGCGAGGCATTAATATCTTCTTACACGCTGATCGTGCGAGGCGTTAATATCTTCTTATACGCTGATCGTGCAAGGCTTTTATATCTTCTTACACGCTGAACGTGCGAGGCGTTAATATCTTACACGCTGATCGTGCAAGGCTTTTATATTTTACACGCTGAACGTGCGAGGCTTTTATATCTTACACGCTGAACGTGCGAGGCTTTTATATCTTCTTACACGCTGAACGTGCAAGGCTTTTATATCTTCTTACACGCTGATTGTGCGAGGCTTTTATATCTTACACGCTGAACGTGCGAGGCTTTTATATCTTACACGCTGATCATGCGAGGCTTTTATATCTTCTTACACACTGAACGTGCGTGGCTTTCATATCTTCTTACACGCTGATCGTGCGAGCTTTTATATCTTACACTATGATCGTGCAAGGCCTTAATATCTTCTTACACGCTGATCGTGCGAGGCGTTAATATCTTCTTATACGCTGAACGTGCGAGGCTTTTATATCTTACACGCTAATCGTGCGAGGCTTTTATATCTTCTTACACGCTGAACGTGCAAGGCGTTAATATCTTCTTACACGCTGATCGTGCGAGGCGTTAATATCTTCTTATACGCTGATTGTGCGAGGCTTTTATATCTTACACGCTGAACGTGCGAGGCTTTTATATCTTCTTACACGCTGAACGTGCGAGGCTTTTATATCTTCTTACACGCTGATTGTGCGAGGCTTTTATATCTTACACGCTGATCGTGCAAGGCTTTTATATCTTCTTACACACTGATCGTGCAAGGATTTATATCTTCTTACACGCTGATCGTACGAGCTTTTATATCCTACACACTGAACGTGCGTGGCTTTTATATCTTCTTACACGCTGATTGTGCGAGCTTTTATATCTTACACTATGATCGTGCAAGGCCTTAATATCTTCTTACACGCTGATCGTGCGAGGCATTAATATCTTCTTACACGCTAATCGTGCGAGGCTTTTATATCTTCTTACACGCTGAACGTGCGAGGCGGGTAATATCTTCTTACACGCTTATCGTGCAAGGCGTTAATATCTTACACGCTGATCGTGCGAGGCTTTTATATCTTTTTACACACTGATCGTGCAAGGCTTTTATATCTTCTTACACGCTGATCGTGCGTGGCTTTTATATCTTACACGCTGATCGTGTGAGGCTTTTATATTTTACACGTTGATCGTGCGAGGCTTTTATATCTTACACGTTGATCGTGCGAGGCTTTTATATCTTACACGCTGATCGTGCAAGGCTTTTATATCTTACACGCTGAACGTGCGAGGCTTTTATATCTTACACGCTGAACGTGCGAGGCTTTTATATCTTACACGCTGATCGTGCAAGGCTTTTATATCTTTTTACACACTGATCGTGCAAGGCTTTTATATCTTTTTACACACTGACCGTGCGAGGCTTTTATATCTTACACGCTAATCGTGCAAGGCTTTTATATCTTCTTACACGCTGATCGTGCAAAGCTTTTATATCTTCTTACACGCTGATCGTGCAAAGCTTTTATATCTTCTTACACGCTGATCGTGCAGGGTTTTTATATCTTCTTACACACTGATCGTGCGAGGCTTTTATATCTTCTTACACACTGAACGTGCGTGGCTTTCATATCTTCTTACACGCTGATCGTGCGAGCTTTTATATCTTACTAGCTGAGAGACCCGGCGTTGCCCGGGATGTAATGTTCCCGTTCCTCTCTCTCCTCCCCCCTCTCTCTGTTTGTCCCCCATTCACATCAATCCAGTCCCCCCCCCCTCCCTCCCTCCTTTACAGCTTCATGTAGCGTGTGTGCGTCAGTCACTGTGTGTTTGCTCGCGCGTCAGTGAGTCTGAGGCAGAAACACAAACACACACAGACTGACTGACGCACACACAGTCAGTGTGTGCCTCAGTCAGTGTGTGCGTGCGTCAGTCAGGCTTTGTGTGCGCGTCAGTCAGTGTGTGCGTGCGTGCGGCAGTCAGTCAGTGTGTGCGCGCGGGGCGTCAAAGGCAGGGGGGGCGTCAAAGGCAGGGGGGGGCGTCAAAGGGAGGGGGGGGGGGCGTCAAAGGGAGGGGGGGCGTCAAAGGGAGGGGGGGGGGCGTCAAAGGGAGGGGGGGGCGTCAAAGGGAGGGGGGGGGCGTCAAAGGGAGGGGGGGGGCGTCAAAGGGAGGGGGGGGCGTCAAAGGGAGGGGGGGGCGTCAAAGGGAGGGGGGGGGGCGTCAAAGGGAGGGGGGGGGCGTCAAAGGGAGGGGGCGTCAAAGGGAGGGGGGGGCGTCAAAGGGAGGGGGGGGGCGTCAAAGGGAGGGGGGGGCGTCAAAGGGAGGGGGGGGGCGTCAAAGGGAGAGGGGGGGGGCGTCAAAGGGAGAGGGGGGGGCGTCAAAGGGAGGGGGGGGGGCGTCAAAGGGAGGGGGGGGCGTCAAAGGGAGGGGGGGGGCGCCTCAAAGGCATGGATTCCTCCCCCTGCATTTCCTGCAGTGGACAGGAGGGGGGGGGCAGTGGACAGGAGGGGGGGGGGGCAGTGGACAGGAGGGGGGGGCAGTGGACAGGAGGGAGGGGGCAGTGGACAGGAGGGGGGGGGCAGTGGACAGGAGGGGGGGGGGCAGTGGACAGGAGGGGGGGGGCAGTGGACAGGAGGGGGGGGGGGCAGTGGACAGGAGGGGGGGGGGCAGTGGACAGGAGGGGGGGGGGCAGTGGACAGGAGGGGGGGGGGGCAGTGGACAGGAGGGGGGGGGGCAGTGGACAGGAGGGGGGGGGGCAGTGGACAGGAGGGGGGGGGCAGTGGACAGGAGGGGGGGGGGGGCAGTGGACAGGAGGGGGGGGCAGTGGACAGGAGGGGGGGGGCAGTGGACAGGAGGGGGGGGGCAGTGGACAGGAGGGGGGGGCAGTGGACAGGAGGGGGGGCAGTGGACAGGAGGGGGGGGCAGTGGACAGGAGGGGGGGGGCAGTGGACAGGAGGGGGGGGCAGTGGACAGGAGGGGGGGGGCAGTGGACAGGAGGGGGGGCAGTGGACAGGAGGGGGGGGCAGTGGACAGGAGGGGGGGCAGTGGACAGGAGGGGGGACGCAGTGGACAGGAGGGGGGGGGCAGTGGACAGGAGGGGGGGGCAGTGGATAGGAGGGGGGGGCAGTGGACAGTGACACACACACACACACACACACACACACACACACCTCAGTTGATGCGCCCTTTCTCAGTTCCGTTTGGCGCCGGAGGTGGGGAGCGACACCTACCTGTACTTCCGGGCGCCGCCACCGTCTGACTCGGCGCCGCGAGGGAGGAAGGGGGTCCGCCATCTTACGCGCCGCGTGGCAGCTGCGGGAAGCGAGGTGATTTGGAGCGGGGAGGGGGGAGAGGTGATTTGGAGCGGGGAGAGGTGATTTGGAGCGGGGAGAGGTGATTTGGAGCGGGGAGAGGTGATTTGGAGCGGGGAGAGGTGATGCCGCTGGGGAGGGGGAAGAGGTGATGCCGCTGGGGAGGGGGAAGAGGTGATGCCGCTGGGGAGGGGGAAGAGGTGATGCCGCTGGGGAGGGGGAAGAGGTGATGCCGCTGGGGAGGGGGAAGAGGTGATGCCGCTGGGGAGGGGGAAGAGGTGATGCCGCTGGGGAGGGGGAAGAGGTGATGCCGCTAGGGAGGGGGAAGAGGTGATGCCGCTGGGGAGGGGGAAGAGGTGATGCCGCTGGGGAGGGGGAAAAGGTGATTTGGAGAGGGGAGAGAGGTGTGTGTGTGTGTGTGTTTTATTTATTTTTTTGGACCTTTGGCCCGTCACTCCGCCTCAGGCCAATGAGAGGTGTGGGGGGCGGGCCAAGGGGGTGGTGTGAGTGTGTGAGGCCAATGAGAGGTGTGCGGGGGCGGGCGGGCCAAGGGACCAATGAGATTGCCGCTAGGGACACCGGACATCCAGCAGGCAGGCAGGCATGCATGCAGGTAGGCAGGCATGCATGCAGGCAGGCAGGCAAACATACAGTGCTTTCACTAATATAGTATAAGACACGCTGAACGTGCGAGGCTTTTATATCTTTTTACACGCTGATTGTGCGAGGCTTTTATATCTTACACGCTGATCGTGCAAGGCTTTTATATCTTCTTACACACTGATCGTGCAAGGATTTTATATCTTCTTACACGCTGATCGTACAAGCTTTTATATCCTACACACTGAACGTGCGTGGCTTTCATATCTTCTTACACGCTGATTGTGCGAGCTTTTATATCTTACACTATGATCGTGCAAGGCCTTAATATCTTCTTACACGCTGATCGTGCGAGGCGTTAATATCTTCTTACACGCTAATCGTGCGAGGCTTTTAAATCTTCTTACACACTGAACGTGCGAGGCGTTAATATCTTCTTACACGCTTATCGTGCAAGGCGTTAATATCTTACACGCTGATCGTGCGAGGCTTTTATATCTTTTTACACGCTGATCATGCGAGGCTTTTATATCTTCTTACACACTGAACGTGCGTGGCTTTCATATCTTCTTACACGCTGAGCGTGCGAGCTTTTATATCTTACACTATGATCGTGCAAGGCCTTAATATCTTCTTACACGCTGATCGTGCGAGGCTTTTATATCTTACACGCTGATCGTGCAAGGCTTTTATATCTTCTTACACGCTGATCGTGCAAAGCTTTTATATCTTCTTACACGCTGATCGTGCGGGGTTTTTATATCTTCTTACACACTGATCGTGCGAGGCTTTTATATCTTCTTACACACTGAACGTGCGTGGCTTTCATATCTTCTTATACGCTGATCGTGCGAGCTTTTATATCTTACACTATGATCGTGCAAGGCCTTAATATCTTCTTACACGCTGATCTGCGAGGCGTTAATATCTTCTTACACGCTAATCGTGCGAGGCTTTTATATCTTCTTACACGCTGAACGTGCAAGGCGTTAATATCTTCTTACACGCTGATCGTGCGAGGCGTTAATATCTTCTTATACGCTGAACGTGCGAGGCTTTTATATCTTACACGCTGAACGTGCGAGGCTTTTATATCTTACACGCTGAACGTGCGAGGCGTTAATATCTTCTTATACGCTGAACGTGCGAGGCTTTTATATCTTACACGCTGAACGTGCGAGGCTTTTATATCTTCTTACACGCTGATTGTGCGAGGCTTTTATATCTTACACGCTGAACGTGCGAGGCTTTTATATCTTCTTACACGCTGAACGTGCGAGGCTTTTATATCTTCTTACACGCTGATTGTGCGAGGCTTTTATATCTTACACGCTGATCGTGCAAGGCTTTTATATCTTCTTACACACTGATCGTGAAAGGATTTTATATCTTCTTACACGCTGATCGTACAAGCTTTTATATCCTACACACTGAACGTGCGTGGCTTTCATATCTTCTTACACGCTGATTGTGCGAGCTTTTATATCTTACACTATGATCGTGCAAGGCCTTAATATCTTCTTACACGCTGATCGTGCGAGGCGTTAATATCTTCTTACACGCTAATCGTGCGAGGCTTTTAAATCTTCTTACACACTGAACATGCGAGGCGTTAATATCTTCTTACACGCTTATCGTGCAAGGCGTTAATATCTTACACGCTGATCGTGCGAGGCTTTTATATCTTTTTACACACTGATCGTGCAAGGCTTTTATATCTTCTTGCACGCTGATCGTGCAAGGCTTTTATATCTTCTTACACGCTGATCGTGCGTGGCTTTTATATCTTACACGCTGATCGTGTGAGGCTTTTATATTTTACACGTTGATCGTGCGAGGCTTTTATATCTTACACGTTGATCGTGCGAGGCTTTTATATCTTACACGCTGATCATGCGAGGCTTTTATATCTTCTTACACACTGATCGTGCGTGGCTTTTATATCTTACACGCTGATCGTGTGAGGCTTTTATATTTTACACGTTGATCGTGCGAGGCTTTTATATCTTACACGCTGATCGTGCGAGGCTTTTATATCTTCTCACACGCTGAACGTGCAAAGCTTTTATATCTTACACGCTGATCATGCAAGGCTTTTATATCTTACACGCTGATCGTGCGAGGCTTTTATATCTTCTTACACGCTGATCGTGCAAGGCTTTTATATCTTCTTACACGCTGATCGTGCAAAGCTTTTATATCTTCTTACACGCTGATCGTGCCAGGCTTTTATATCTTCTTACACGCTGATCGTGCCAGGCTTTTATATCTTCTTACATGCTGATCGTGCGAGGCTTTTATATCTTCTTACACGCTGAACGTGCGAGGCTTTTATATCTTACACGCTGATCGTGCCAGGCTTTTATATCTTACACGCTGATTGTGCGAGGCTTTTATATCTTACACGCTTATCGTGCGAGGCTTTTATATCTTCTTACACACTGATCGTGCGAGGCTTTTATATCTTCTTACACGCTGATCGTGCGAGGCTTTTATATCTTCTTACACGCTGATCGTGCGAGGCTTTTATATCTTCTTACACGCTGAACGTGCAAGGCTTTTATATCTTACACGCTGATCGTGCCAGGCTTTTATATCTTACACGCTGATTGTGCGAGGCTTTTATATCTTACACGCTGATCGTGCAAGGCTTTTATATCTTTTTACACACTGATCGTGCCAGGCTTTTATATCTTTTTACACGTTGATCGTGCGAAGTTTTTATATCTTCTTACACGCTGATCGTGCAAGGCTTTTATATCTTACACGCTGATCGTGGAGGCTTTTATATCTTCTTACATGCTGATCGTGAAAAGCTTTTATATCTTCTTACACGCTGATTGTGTGAGCCTTTTATATCTTACACGCTGATTGTGTGAGCCTTTTATATCTTACACACTGATCGTGCGAGGCTTTTATTTCTTCTTACACGCTGATCGTGTGAGGCTTTTATATCTTACACGCTGAACGTGCAAGGCTTTTATATCTTCTTACACACTGATCGTGCAAGGCTTTTATATCTTCTTACACAGTGATCGTGCGAGGCTTTTATATCTTACACGCTGATCGTGCAAGGATTTGTTATCTTACACGCTGATCGTGCAAGGCTTTTATATCTTCTTACACGCTGATTGTGCGAGGCTTTTATATCTTACACGCTGATCATGCAAGGCTTTTATATCTTACACGCTGATCGTGCAAGGCTTTTATATCTTACATGCTGATCGTGCAAGGCTTTTATATCTTCTTACACGCTGATCGTGCAAGGCTTTTAGCTCTGCGTCTTTAGCCTTCAGGGGAATTATTTTCTCTGTGAATCTTTCTCTCGGGGTGGTATACAAAGTACACGAAGATGTATGTATATCTTTATTTATATGGCGCCATCCTGGTGCACAGCGCGTCACAGCTGTAATACACGTGACATAATAATATAACACATAATGGGAATAAGCGTTCCGACTTTGTGTCGGCGGAGAGACATCCAGAATCATATAGCGGAGAGACATACACCTACATGTATTCAGATTGATCTGACAGTGCCACAGCAAAGTTGCCCATCACTAATTAACCAATCCTTCTCACCCACGAACCCTATCCCCGTCTTTGCTGGGTGACGTTGACAGAAGGTACCAGTTACCCATGGAGGTTGCCTCTTTCATTGTGGAGACTAGACCCCTGGCCCATCCAGTCCATGATCCTTCTGTAGGTTGCCACAGCCCCTCCAGCACATCGCGGTCACATGTCTGCTCCTCAGAGTGACCATGGTGTCCTGCAGGACAGGAATTCGAAGAGTGGTCAACCTCTACCCCTTCTAGATCACATTCAGCGAACCATTGGAGAAAAGAACGTGATCTCCTGTAGAAAACGTGCTGAAAGCCCATGGCGTCGTCATGGGACACCTGGAGTGGTGGCAACGTATGGGTCACCCAAGGGTGTAATATGCATATCTTCTCAGTCTGCAGGAGGGGTCTTACCTGTTGAGTCACGTTTCGGGGGACTCCTCTGTCTACCTCTACAAGAGCTTCTCGGGGAAGAACACCCGTGGGGCCTACAACCTGCACAGCGCCCATCGAGGCCCCCCCGGGGTCCCCTCCACTCTCTCCGTCCCGTGGGTGCCGCTGGACCCCAGCCTGCTGCTGCCTTATCACATCCATCATGGGAGGCCTCCGTGCACCTTCCCACCCAGACCCCACGAGAACCCAGCGCCGGCCAAGGTGAGTGTGTAACACGGAGAGCCCGAGACCAAAACACCTTACACCTGTACAAGAGCGTGGTGCAGTCCGGCAGCGGGACGGGGTAACGTGTCCGGGGAAAGGAAACGTTTCGGGAGGTCTCGCCCGTCCCTCTCCCTGTGTATGCGGGTGAGAAGGGGGCGCCCCACTTCTGGGGTTGTTTGTAGGCGGCTGTTATTTGATGAGATAGGAAAGGGGGAACGTTGGGATGAGCTGCGGTCAGGGAAGGGACAAGTAAAGGTGTGTGTGTGTGTGTGTATATGTACATGCACCTATCTCCCCCCCCCACACACACATACACACACTTACATACCCCACACACATATCCTCCCACACACACATATCCCCCCACACACACACATCCCCCTACACACACACATATCCTCCCACACACACATATCCCCCCACACACACATATCCCCCCACACACACATATCCCCCCACACACACATATCCTCCCACACACACATATCCCCCCACACACACATATCCCCCCACACACACACATCCCCCTACACACACACATATCCTCCCACACACACATATCCCCCCACACACACATATCCCCCCACACACACATATCCCCCCACACACACATATCCCCCCACACACATACATATCCCCCCACACACACACATATCCCCCCACACACACATATCCCCCCACACACACACATATCCTCCCACACACACATATCCCCCCACACACATACATATCCACACCGAAACGCACGTACGCACCCATACCTACCTGCCCACCAACCCGCATACACACCCATCTAAAATAAATACACCCGACACTAGCCGCGATACGCACCGGGCGCTGGCCGCGATACGTACCAGACGCTGGCCGCGATACGCATCGGACGCTGGCCGCAATACGCACCCGGCGCTGGCCGCGATACGCACCGGACGCTGGCCGCGATACACACCCGACACTGGCCGCGATACGCACCCGGCGCTGGTCGCGATACGCACCCGACGCTGGCCACGATACGCACCCAGCGCTGCCCGCGATACTCACCGGGCGCTGTGTGTGTGTGTGTGTGTGTGTGTGTGTATATTTATATATACATACACAGTAATATTTCCATTTGCGCTATATATATATATATATTTTAAACACAAGGCGCAATATAAACTGAGCGTTTGAATGCTAGTCTCCATGTGAGAGGAACAGATATACTGTAGCAATGATACACCAGTATGGGTAGTCCTGATGTGGATGTTCCTGGAAATAATAAAAAGCCAATATAGTGAAACTACTGTTGGATATATTGTATCGCGCAAGGTGAGAAGCTACTTACAATGTAGCAGAAGTATCGGGCATTTCAGATACAAATCCCAGCTGCAAAGCGAACCGCGGGTCTCGGTGTCTCTGCCTCCACGTTGGAACCTCTCCCTCACATCAGCGGGTGGTGACGTCAGCGGGATGCAGGAGATGTTGGTGAATTGCGGTGCTTCACACAGCTGGTGTATCACTTCTCACTGTGTTCTGTATAGACACACAGCACTGTAACATCCGTGCAATCTTAACGGCAATTAGGCGATTAAGTCGGTTGAATAGGCAAACGAACCCTACGCGTTTCGTCTCGATTGTATACCCCTGAGGAAGTATCCTCAGACAAGATAGGTTATCTCAAAGTGACATTATTTATATTAAATGTTTGTTATTTCATTCTGTTTGCTTTTTATTTTTCAATTAAGCTTTTAATTGTAATTAGTATTGTATTCAGTTTATAGTTATATATTTTGTATGTCACTGTGTGTTACTAATTTATCCTCTGGCATCACACTCCCCAATTATGGTATTGAGCGTATTAATACTTGTTCTATTAGGCTTACCATATTTAGGAATGCCTTCTCTGCATGTTGTCAAGCCCCCATGTGTGTTTTATGTCCAGGTTTATGTGTTCTGTTCTATATATGCCATGTTTTATCAGTGCAGGGGTTAAACGTAATGGACAATCTGTCAATTAATTAAATAATTGGTTTGTGGATTATATAAGGGCCTCCAGCCCCACCTATACTGACCCCCTGATGAAGTTGCAGTGCTATGATGCGACGAAACGTGTAGGGTTATCTTTCGTGGCCTCCCGCTGTAGAAGCCATTAGTATTTGAGCGTGCCCTGCAGCTCATATACACCGGCGGTGGAACTTTGGATTCCATACCTCCATTTCCGGGAGACGTGTTATGATGGGACGCTCGATCGCGATTTGACCTGAAGCGCAATGACGTCATCGCCTGGACACGAGGTCCCGGCTTGGTTTTCCATCGCTGCTACTACCCTTGGCTCCCTACTAAGTCTTGCATGCTTTTGTCTTAGCGACCATTCTCTTAATAACCGCTTTTTACATTGATCTGCGCGATGGATCTTGCGCTCTCCTCTTCTGTTTTCTAGGTTCGTTAAGGAGGTGGTTGTATCCCGAGGAGAAGCTGCTTGTAGTGCCAGCGTTTTTACCCTTTTATTGTGTTTTGTTTTTGTTTTTTGGCATATTGTACTTTTGAGTTTCTCTTCCCCTTTCGCTCATCCTCTTTCTCCTTGGCGTTTGTGTGTGTGTGGGTTGTTGGTCTACCTCTTTTCCTTGTTCCTTGTCTTGCGTGGGTAATGAAGTTTACTCTTCACTTATACTAGTGGTTATCCTTCCACTGTGAAGCTTTACTTACCCTGTGGTTACCTAGCATCATCTGTGTTTGTGGGCGCTGCCATGTTTCTCTGTTCTATATATAGTATTGGCTGTTATCAGTGACTCCCCCATTGGTACTGCAATACCTTGATTATCCCTGTAGTTGGTATTTTGGAGATTTTTGGTATAGAACCTTTGTAACGTCAGTTTCCTCCGGAATCTCTGAAGGTCAATATAGAGTTTGAACTCATTGGGTTTGTGAGTTGGGACGAACATAAGCTCCATTTTTCAAGAGGTCGAGTTGAGGGACTGATAGTGTATGGTTTGATAAGTTAAATATCCCCATGTAATCTCAGTGTCTCGTCTGGGAGTGCAGTTTCTTGGGATTGTTAGGATTTCTTCCCCCCTACCTCTACACCCTCTGTTTGATCTTTGTGCTTCCCCCCCTCTCAGCCAAGGGAGCAAGTCCTGTGATTGTACAGAGGGTTTCCTCTGCTTCAGTATTGCTCCCGCTGGGTGGTGGGGACCCTTCGCTAAACAAAGACACACAGAAAGGGGGTGGGAGGGTTACTGGGGTTGATGGTTCAATATCATCACTGGATTGTGTACTTAACACCTGACATGAATTAGACAGTGGTACGTTGCCCCTAGGGGCCTTGTTTTCATAATGTTTGGGTGGTCTTCCCATTCCTTTCGTTTGCCTTCCCATCCCATTAGGTGGTGGATTGGTCCCATGTCCATGTTGTTATGCCATTTAGTCATGGATTCTTCCTTATCAAGCCCATACGTGGGCATTTTAAGCAATCCTAGGCCCCTTGGGATCCTTTTAATTTGTATTGCTTGCCCCAAACTGATCTTATCCCACCACAGCCTGGTTTCTGAGAACATTAGTTTCTCCAAATTGTGACATACTCCAAATTGTGACATAGTGTTTCCAGGTCACAATTGGGAACAGATGGAGCTAATTCACTACTGTGCTGGAAGAATGAGTCTGCTTGATTCCTTCCTGCTTGACCAGTGTCAAACTGCAGAGGATTAGCCATCAAAGCTAGTGGTGCTAGTTATAGGATGGTGGGTTCCTACTAAATAATCGTACCCCTAAAATTATAGTAATAAGATCAAACAATGCCTGTGATCAACCCAATTAGCTCTCAGACCAGATTCCTAACCATATCGTAATAGCCACTCTATTGATTATTGGTGGGTGACTGTTTAGAGCCGGTTAAGTACTGGAAGGGTACCCACCTGATTGGGTTTGGCTTTTAATTGTGAAGGGGATTATTCAGTATAAATACTACCCCTACACGAGCCATTAACTCACCCCCTGTTGAAGCGTTAGAACAACGCGAAACACGTAGAGGCAAGGAGTTCACGCGCACCGTGACGTAGGATGCTTGGGACCATGACGAGGGAAGCCTGTAGTCCACACTCCCCTACGAGGACACAGAGAACAGCTGCTTTTGTGTTTGCTGCACCTCATATCGAGTACCAGGCCTTTTTCCAACTCCTCACCCTCCCCCCCTTCTCCCCACATCGTGTGCGGGTCTCCGATTACCAACCCTGCCTTTTACCATTATCACCTATCATACAGTGCTTCCACTGCGGCAAGGGATTCTGGGAAATTACGTGTGTGTGTGTGTGTGTGTGTGTGTGTGTGTGTGTGTGTGTGTATATATATATACATACACACACACACACGCACATAACCACGTCGACAAATGCACTCGCCTGGTCGCCATGGGCGACTGCATTTTGGCCGCTGACGACTGCTTACCTGCAGCGGCGCCCCTGGTCTTCTCCATCTTCTGTAAATTCATCTTTTCCCCTTGCAGCTCCAGTTAAAATGGCACAAATGACGCTGTATTGCTATGGCAACGAGACGCTATGTGACGTCACGCAGCATGATGTTACCGCGTCCTACGGCCATTTTAACTGGTGCCGCAGGGGGAAAAGATGAATTTGCAGGGGAGAAGACAGAGAAAGCCGCACCACGCCGTCGGACCCCGCAGCTGGACCCTGCCGCAGGTAAGTGTCGATAGGGGGGAGGGGTGTGTGACTGACTTTGGGGGTGGGGGGGTGCGAGTTGGTTTTTGCCCAGTTTGTCGGGCCCTGTATATATACATCTATATACATACATACAGATGTATGTATATCTATACATCTCTCATAGATATATATGCGTGTGTGTGACGTCAAGGAGCTGTTTCACCCTCATTGGGCGAACCGCTCACGTGACCTGCCCGTCGTGCCAAGGAATCAGTTTGAACTGATTCTTTGCGCACCGCGCGCCCCCACCTGCTTTCGCGTGCGCGATCAATGCCTTAAGGCAATGTGATCACGCCTCCGCGCGGTCTTTAGCAGCATGGACGCCGCCATAAAGACGGTCAAGTCAAGACACAGCCGGCTTGGGGTCCGTTACTCACTGATGTGTCATTGATATAGTCATTTACATGGTTTCTCTCCTGGATCCAGTGACTCCCTCCTTTCATTTTGTACCCTTTCAATGACTGCCGCTAATATACAGTGATAGGTTTGGTTACATGAAAACAGAACAGTAAATGCTTTGAGTTTCTGTGTTTTCCTCTCTAAGCTGTTTTTTAGTTCTTTTTTTTATTTTTTTTAAGGACTGAGCCATTTAAATATTGAATTCTGCACTGGGGCGAACAATGTCCCATCAGTGTGGAAATTCTGAGGAATTTGGCACTGAATCAGAGAGCTCTGTCTCGGCGTTCTGCATGAGCTGCAGAGTAAAAGGATCGGACATGCATAATATGCCGAAATCCCACAGTCGTGTACACCAGTAACATGATAGAATAAAGGGTGTCATCGGGGGGAGAGGCAGTGTAACATCAAGGCGCTTCCACCCATCGGGGAGAGGGAGGCGGTGTAACATTAAGGCACTTCCACCCATCGGAGAGAGGGAGACGGTGTAACGCCAAGGCGCTTCCACCCATCGGAGAGAGAAATGCAGTGTAACATCAAGGCGCTTCCACCCATCGGAGAGAGGGAGGCGGTGTAATGCTAAGGCGCTTCCACCCATCGGAGAGAGGGAGGCGTATAACGCCAAAGCGCTTCCATCCATCGGGGAGAGAGGCAGTGTAATGCCAAGGCGCTTCCATCCATCGGAGAGAGGGAGGCGGTGTAATGTCAAGGCTCCTCCATTCATCGGGGAAAGAGAGGCGGTGTAATGTCAAGGCGCTTCCACCCACCAGGGGGAGGGAGGCGGTGTAACGTCAAGGCTCTTCCACCCATCGGGGAGAAGGAGGCGGTGTAACGTCAAGGCGCTTCCACCCATCGGGGAGAGAGGCAGTGTAACATCAAGGCGCTTCCACCCATCGGAGAGAGGGAGGCGGTGTAACATCAAGGCGCTTCCACCCATCGGAGAGAGGGAGGCGGTGTAACATCAAGGCGCTTCCACCCATCGGAGAGAGGGAGGCGGTGTAACATCAAGGCGCTTCCACCCATCGGGGAGAGGGAGGCGGTGTAACGTCAAGGCTCTTCCATCCATGGGGGAGAGGGAGGCAGTGTAACGTCAAGGCGCTTCTACCACGGGGAGAGGGAGGCGGTGTAACGTCAAGGCGCTTCCACCCATCGGGGAGAGGGAGGCAGTGTAACATCAAGGCTCTTCCACCCATCAGAGAGAGAGAGGCGGTGTAACGCCAAGGCTCTTCCACCCATCGGAGAGAGGGAGGCGGTGTAACATCAAGGCGCTTCCACCCATCGGAGAGAGGGAGGCGGTGTAACGCCAAGGCTCTTCCACCCATCGGAGAGAGGGAGGCGGTGTAATGTCAAGGCTCTTCCACCCATCGGAGAGAGGGAGGCGGTGTAATGTCAAGGCTCTTCCACCCATCGGAGAGAGGGAGGTGGTGTAACGTCAAGGCTCTTCCACCCATCGGAGAGATGGAGGCGGTGTAATGTCAAGGCTCTTCCACCCATCGGGGAGAGGGAGGCGGTGTAACGTCCATGCTCTTCCATCCATCGGGGAGAGGGAGGCGGTGTAACTTCCATCCATCAGGGAGAGGGAGGCGGTGTAACGTCAAGGCGCTTCTACAACGGGGAGAGGGAGGCAGTTTAAGCCTACAGCGGATTAATACAACGTCCTGACGTAGCAAGGTTTGACTCTCTGCGGATTAGGGGGAGGATAATCCTGGAGCATGACACGCTGCAGCAGCGGGATTAGGTTTAGGGTTTTTCTATGAGATCATTAATGGGACGTGGGAGGTGGGACAGATATATTTACACCCCTCCCCTTTTGAGAATAAATAAATATTGGGGCAGTCCGGGAGTGGGAAATACATCTCATTTCCGAGCACTGTCGGCAGAGTTAAAAGTGCAGGTTTGTGGTGGCTGTAAAGGGTTAAAGCTTAGAAACAAATAGTTTGGCAAGTATTTGAATGTTTGAACTGGGTGTTGGAAATTCTTTGCAAGTGAAGATTTGGGAGCGGATTTAGTTCCTAATCTTCCTTTTGTCTTTAACAAATCCCATGTATTCGCCCAGCTGACTTTCTTCGGGGCCCTGGATGGGGGAAGGGTTTTTATCAATCAGGTGTTTTCTTTCCCCTTATCAGAAGACCCTGTGCTTATCAGAGATGGTGAAAGATAAGGGGGAGATTTGTTGACCGCACAGTGATGGATATGAGGAGCAGGGGGGGGGGGGGAAGCACACCTCTCCAAGTCTCACTTTATTTTTAGAGTGTTTTGTTTTTTATTTTTACTTGCAGATATCAGGTGTGGATATGGGTAAAAATGGGCAACAATCACCAAGATGTGACCCCTTAACCCTGTCACTGCCATTAGTACACTTTGCCCCTAGAAGGGACTGACCCCTTAACCCTGTCACTGCCATTAGTACACTTTGCCCCTAGAAGGGACTGACCCCTTAACCCTGTCACTGCCATTAGTACACGTTGCCCCTAGGAGAGACTGGCCCCTTAACCCTGTCACTGCCATTAGTACACGTTGCCCCTAGGAGGGACTGATCCCGTTAACTGCCCAGGACATGGCGAGAAGCGGAGCTGTGCATCGGGCAGATCGATGAAATTAAAAAAAATTCGATGTCTTTTTTTTTTAGAAATATTTTTCCTTTATTGGTGTCTTTTAAAGCACGTACATGTAGATATTGATATAACATTCACAGCATAGCATGACAAATCGTTGTAAAATACAAGCACATGGCAGTGAGGTATTCTGAGACACACAATAAACCTTTTTTTCCATTTTCAGTGGTGAAAAGAGAGGGACGGGTGGATAGTTGGGAACGACATGGGGAAAAAGAGGGGGAGAGAGGGGGGAAGGGACTGTGGCAGGAGGGGTGAATCGGCCCTCGTCCCCAAGGGTATCAGTGTTGGACCAGGGCTTGCATCAGTGTCGGGGCCCCCGACCCTGGCCAAGGCTCCCAGGTTCTATAGAATTGAGGCATTCTTTGCCTCAACATGGCTGTCAGTCTCTCCATATTCATGACCCCGTCTATTCTTTTGATTACTGTTCTCCTGGAAGGGGCCTTGACTTGTTTCCAGGCCGCCGCGATGCAACATCTGGCGGCCGTAAGGATCGCCGAAGAAAGTCTGGCTATAGGGGCGGGAAGGTCTTCAATTGGTTTCCCCAGCACGTACGTCAGGGGGTCCAGGGGGACCTCCAAATCCAACTTTCAATCTGGAGACTCTGGATCCTGATCCAGAACCTCTGGATCTCCGGACATGTCCACCAAATATGGGGCATGTCTCCCCTTTGACCACATCCTCTCCAGCACACGCCTGAGGTGCCTGGGTAGATCTGGCTCAGTCTACTCGGGGTCAGGTACCATTGGAATAAAATTTTATAAATATTTTCCTTCGTGATTGAGCAAATTGATGTTCTGGTAGCAGCTTCCCAGATATCCTCCCAGTCTTCCAGGTCGATTGAGGTATTTAGATCAGCGCTCCATTTTTGCATATAGGAGTGTGAGGGGGGTGATTGAGATGCCTCTAATGTTCTATACACTTTGGAAATTAAGCCTCTCTGATATTCCCCTTTGAGACAGAGGGTCTCGAATCTAGTGCACGCTGGGAATTTAAGACTAGGGGATTGGACTCTCAGGAAGTGCCTAATCTGAAGGTATTTGAAGATGGGGAGGTCTGGGGAAGAGAACTTATTTTTAAGTTCTTGGAAGGGTAGTACCTCATCACTCTCCAGCAGATCCGCAATCACTCTGATATTTAGGCCCTGGAATTGGCCAAATTGGGTACGGGAGCACCCGGGTGGGAAGTCCGGATTCCCGAAAATGGGGGTGAGTTGTGAGGGGGATGAAGCTAGGCCATGTTTCCCTTTAGCTTTAATCCAAGTAGACCACGTGCACCTCATTGCCCCGAGCTCAAGTCTCAGGGGCCTTCTGCCTTTGTGAGCCTGAGACCATAATAGGGCCGAGAGGGGGGTGGGGGTCGCGTGGTGTGTTTCTATCTCCAACCAGCAATTGGAGGTCGGGGGGTTATTCCAAACCACCGCCTGCCTCAGCTGGGCCGCCTGATAATATCTAACTACATCCGGGGCCCCCAGGCCCCCTCTCGTCCTTGAAGCCAACAGCACCGATCTCAGCACCCTTGGTCTGCGCTGCCGCCATATAAAGCGGAGAATTTTGGGCCTACATGTTTCGCAATTCTACTAGCGGGACAGGGACTGGAAGGGTTTGGAAATAGTAAAGTAGTCGGGGGAGGATATTCATTTTGTGGACACAATTCTTCCAAACCAAGAGATCTGATGGGCATGCCAGGCCTCCAAGTCTCTCTTGATCTGGCGGAAAAGGGGGGGGGGGTAGTTGGCTTGATATAGCGAGCTGTATGAGCTTGCTATCTTTATCCCTAGATATTTAATGTGGGAGTTATTCCACTTATATTTGAAATTAGTTTGTAGGAGTTTCCATGTAGAGTCTGGGAGGGAACTGTTGAGCGCCTCGGACTTGTCCGTATTTATTTTGTAGTCGGACACTCGGCTAAATTGGTCCAACAGTTTCTCGAAGTTGGGGAGGGTGGTGTGAGGTTCGGCCAAGGTCAGTATGACGTCATCCGCAAAGAGGGATATTTTGTATTCCCTGTCTGCGATTGGAATGCCCGTTATGCTGGGTTCAGCTCTGATCCTTGCAGCTAGTGGCTCTATTGATAGGGCGAATAGTAGGGGGGATAGGGGACAACCTTGCCTTGTACCATTTTTAATCGTTATTGGGTTGGAGTGCCCTCCCGGGAGTTTTAAGAGAGCGGTAGGGTTGGTATAGAGGGCTCGTACCCCTTCGAGGAACGGACCTGAGAAGCCAAACCGGAGCATAGTCTGGTCGAGAAAGGACCATTTGATTCGGTCGAAAGCCTTTTCGGCATCAAGGCTTAGAATCATGGCCTGAGACTTATTGAGGTGAATGTGGTCTATAATATTAATAATTTTGCGGGTGTTGTCAGAGGCCTGTCTTCCTGACACAAAGCCCACCTGGTCTATATGAATCAATCTGGGGAGAATAGGGTTCAGTCTGTTTGCTAGGATCTTGCTGAAAAGCTTGAAGTCAGTATTGAGTAGGGAGATCGGTCTATAACTACCGCATTGTAGCGGGTCTCTACCCTCCTTGTGAATGATGGCAATGGTGGCTGCCGATATTGTACCTGGAATTGGTTCTCCTTCTAGGAAGGAATTGAACATCTCCAGTATGTAAGGGGAGAGGGATGCTGGAAATTTCTTATAGTAAGCGTTGGAGAATCCGTCTGGCCCGGGTGTCTTGGCTATTTTAAGCGAGGAAATGGCTTTGGATAGCTCCTCTTGAGTTATTTTCTGGTTAAGGAACTCAAGCTCTTCCGCTGAGAGGGATGGGAGGTTACATTGGGTTAGATATTCTGCAGCCGTTTTGGCACTGTTACGTTTCTGGCTGGGAGGATGGAGGTTGTATAGGTCTTTGTAGAACTCAGCGAATTCTTGCGCTATTTCTTTCTCATTGTACGTTATCTGTCCATTTCTGGTGCGGATTTTTGTGATCTGGGCTTTGGTCTTAACGCCCCTTAGTTTCGAGGCATAGGAGTTTATCTGGTTTATTGCCCCTATCATAGAACTTCTGGTTAGTCCATTTCAGCGCTCTCTCTACCTCGTCAAGCTGCAGTACTTTTAGTTCCGTTCTTGCCTTATCTAGGGTTCTAACACTTTTTTTGAGGAGGGCTGCTTGTGTTGGAGTTCTAGGGCCAAAATCTTTTCAGTGAGTTCTTTTTGCGATTTTTGTTTCATCTTTTTTTTATAGGAGGCTAGAGAGATAAGGTCTCCTCTAATGGTAGCTTTGTGCGCTTCCCAGAGCATTGCTGCTGCTGCTGAGACCGAGCCGTTATTTATTTGAAAAAAAGTGTTTAGTTTTTGTTTGATTGTTTGACCACTGGGGGTCATTCAGGAGCGAATCGTTCAGTTTCCATTTGTACGCAGAGGTTTTGACGAATGGCAGAGAGAGGGTGAGTTCGATAGGGCGTGGTCTGACCAAGTAATTGGGCCTATGTCGGAGTGGGAGGATGCCTGGAGAACATTATTGGTACCTAGAAAGTAGTCAATCCATGAGTAAGACTGATGGGGGGCCGAGAAGAACATATAGTCCCTCTGGCCTACGTGCTGGGTCCTCCAAATATCTGACAGGGAGTCGTTTTTCAGGATTTCCCGAAACTTTTTGGCCTTTCTCTGTGTCCGAGCAGTGTGAGGAGACACTGGCTGAGTGGATTTGTCTTGGTCTGGGCAAAGGACCATGTTTGCGTCTCCAACTAGCAGTAGCGAGGAGAGCACCGATTGATCTAGTGAACCAAGTAGATTCTGGAGGAATTGAGTTTGGTTGTCATTAGGGGCGTACATATTCAGAATGGATATGGGGGTTCCTGATAGTGTCCCTTGGAGTAGTAAATATCTACCTTCTGGGTCTTTGGTTACCTTTGTTGGAGCAAAAGGGATGCTGTTCTTGATCAGTATGGCTACACCCCGTTTCTTGTTGGGGGATGATGCGTAATGTGTTAGGCGGGTCTGGGGTATTGAAGTGTGTTTCCTGGATACAGATTATGTCGCCTTTAGTTTTTTTTAGTTCTTGTAGAGCTAGCTTGCGTTTTCTAACAGAATTGAGGCCCTTAACATTTAGGGAGATAATTTTAATTGACGCCATTAGGGAGGACGATGATTCCTAGGGATAAACCCCGGGCCCCGAGTGGTTCCCATGTCGAAGGTGAGTAGGACCTTAGAGCACAGGGGCGGGGGGGTCTCCAGACTGTCCCTGGGGGGGCCTCTGTCAGTAGTCTGGGGGGGGGGGAAGAGGGAGGGGAGGGAGGGGGGGTGGACACATAGGGGCGAGAAAGAAAGTGGGCTGTCCGGGAGCCCAAGAGAGTTTCTGCTTGACACCATGGTGGCAAGGGAAGGGGGCAAAAACCCCTGGAGAACTTTCCGGGGCGTCAAACACAGGGCCAGACCAGCGAGCGAGGTCCAACACCCTCGCCGTTTGAGAGAGGGGGTGGGGGGGGGGGAACTAACTTAGATAGGCGGCTATGCCTAAAACGTAGATATGGGTATACAACCTTGCTAGTTAGTTAGCCAACCAGTTTTGTAAGGTTAAGGGTTCTGGGCCTTTTTGGGCCAGGTTACATAGGCAGTACCTGTCCTGGTGTGCACCGGGTGGGCCTTTTCGATCCTTAGGCTCAAGTGAGGGGGGGGGGGAGGGAAACCGTGACAGGAGACAGGGACATAGGCCTGCGTCGCGGCCAACCCATTCTCCCTTACCAGAAATCAACTGGCCAGTATTACTGTGGATACAAGATTCATGTAGACCCTTTCTTGGGGTCGGGATGGGGGGGGGGGGCAGAGGGGGAAGATGTAGGGAGGGGGCGGGTGGGGGGGGGAGGGTTTTTTTTTTTGCTCAAATAGAACTATTGCTCAGTCCGGCATGTGGGGGGGGGGGGGAGAAGGGGGAAAGGAAGGAGAGGGGAGGAAGGGGGGCGGTGGAGGGGGAGGGGGGGGAGTGGAGGTGGGGGGGAGATTGCCCTGGGGAAACATCAATATCTGTGGCACAAGCAAACAGGGGGGGGGTCAGAGATCTTATTTGAATTGAACTCTGGGTATGTTAAGGTAGAGATAGTAATACATATTTTAGGTCCAAACACAGCGACATTGCAATAATATTATATACCGGAGACAAATAAACCGTATTTACAGTTCAGCATGTGGGGGGGGAGAGGAGGGGGTGCAGAGGGGGAAGAGGTAGGGGGGGGTCGGATGGGGGGGGGGGTTTAGCTCAAACAGCTATTTCTCAATCCGGCATGTGGGGAGGGGAAGAGGGGGGGGGGAGTGAAGGGGGGAGGGGGGGTAAAGGGGGGAAGGGGGGGGGGAGATTGCCCGGGGAAAACATTAATATCTGTGGCACAAGCAAACAGGGGGGGGGGGGTCAGAGATCTTATTTGGGTTGAACTCTGGGTTTGTCAATGTAGAGATATTCATGTATATTTTAGGTCCTAACACAGCGACATTGCAATAGTATAATATACCGGAGACAAATAGACCGTATTTACAGTTCAGCCTGTGGGGGGGGGCAGAGGGGGAAGAGGTCGGGGGGGGAGGGGAGGGAAGAGGTCGAGGGGGGAGGGGGGGAGGGAAGGGGGAGGGGGGGTTTAGCTCAAACAGAACTAATTCTCAAACTGGCATGAGGGGGGGGGGTGGAGGGGGAGGAGGGGAGTGAAGGGGGTAGGGGCGGGGGAGTGAAAGGGGGGGGGGATGAAGGGGGAGATTGCCCGGGGGAGATATCAGTATCTGTGGCACATGCAAGCAGGAGGGGGTCAGAGATCTTATTTGAGTTAAAAAAAAAAAATTTTGATTTCTAATATAACAAACCTGTTTCTAAGCGCACGTCTGCGTGCGTGGGGATGAGCGCACGTCTGCGTGCGTGGGGATGAGCGCACGTCTGCGTGCGTGGGGATGAGCGCACGTCTGCGTGCGTGGGGATGAGCGCACGTCTGCGTGCGTGGGGATGAGCGCACGTCTGCGTGCGTGGGGATGAGCGCACGTCTGCGTGCGTGGGGATGAGCGCACGTCTGCGTGCGTGGGGATGAGCGCACGTCTGCGTGCGTGGGGATGAGCGCACGTCTGCGTGCGTGGGGATGAGCGCACGTCTGCGTGCGTGGGGATGAGCGCACGTCTGCGTGCGTGGGGATGAGCGCACGTCTGCGTGCGTGGGGATGAGCGCACGTCTGCGTGCGTGGGGATGAGCGCACGTCTGCGTGCGTGGGGATGAGCGCACGTCTGCGTGCGTGGGGATGAGCGCACGTCTGTAGGCGTGGGAATGAGTGCAGCTGTTAGCGCACTGTGGCCCTGAACCTTGACACGGGCGGGGAGGTGTAGAAAGGAATGTGTCACACAGCGGGGGCCCCCGAGCAGCGCCCGATGGGTGACAAAGTTAGTGACAAGAGTAGGCCTTTGCCCTGTGATAAGGAAGGAGCTGGGGGTGTGGGATATACACCGATATACAGCGGCCAAGGTCTCGGGATCTGCTGGCACATAATAAGCGGGAGCCCCTTCCCCTAACCGCTGAAACACCTTACACTGCCTTATTGGCGCCCGAGTGTCAAATGCAGGGTCCGGCGGCGACTTGGATTGCGTCAAAACAACCGCGACCAAATGTCCGATTCCGCCCCACACCGGGCTCCCGTGACCCATACAATGTAACACATGCAGAGCTCCTGTGTGTGTGCTCCCCCCACCTTGGAGATGGAGTTTGGGGGAGACGTGGAAACGTGGGGTTCTCCGAGCCGCTTTCTGCCTGCCCGTGGATCAGCAGGTCTGACCCTTTCATGTCTGAGCTACAGAACACTGCTTCTCTCGGCTACTTTAACCCTCTGAGTGCCCTGGAAGGTAGCTACGTCATGCCCCCTCTCCCCCAACCACAGCCACCTCGTCTTGGAGCGCAGGAAGCGATTTGAACTGAAGGGGGATGTCTCCACGGCAAGGGTTAAAGGGCCGGGTCCCGCTTTTAAATGGAGGGGAAGTAGGGGATCCCCGGGACTGGAACAGGGTAAGAGGGGGCAGGAGGTCTCCAGATCTGAACGGCGCTATTTTCACCTCTGGGGACCCCCCGGCTCCTGAGATACAGGCGATGTTACCGGTATTACTTACTGGGATTTAAATAGGAAGCCACAGCTGATGATGTTGCAGCCTCCTGCTGGACTTAGATTTGGCAGCCATTTTGTTTCCCCTGAGGGAGATTTAAACCCGGTAAAGAAAATGGGTGGGTGTCTAAATACAAAAACCGAGGAAGAGGTACAGCTCATGTAATATCTGTAATCTTATCTGCTCTCCTCTCCCCCCTCCCCCTCCATGTGCCTGTATTTAGGTGTCCGCATGCAGAGCCAACCCAAGGCAGACCCCTGGCCACGCAAACCCGCCCACCACGGACGCTCCGTTCCAGTCGCCCACGGGAAAGGGCGCTGCGAAGCGCAAGAAGAAAAACAAAGGGAAGAAAGCGTTGAAGTGGAAGGCCAAGTTTCAGTGCAAAAATCAAGCCGCGGCGCAGACGTGAGAGACGGGAGGGGTGGGATTCGGACCGGAGTGTCAGGACCGCCCCACACGGACTTCAGGAGACCTTTTACTTCTGACGTTACGGTGTTTTTCGGGGAGGGGGTGGGGTTAAAATGGCTGGTGAGTCAATGGGTACGAGACAGGAAGCTGCAGCCATGTTGGAATGATATGGATTCCGTGGAACTGCGGGTCGCCTGGTATAGGGTCACCACAGCTCTGCAACAGGGAGACCCCCTGATCAGACACCCCTCAAGCTAGAAAAGAGGGGCTCATTGCGGGTTTGTATGTGTAAGCAGACCCGCTAACCCCGTTCCTACCAAAGTGCTCCTTCCCCCCCCCCCCCCCCCCCCCCCCCCCCCCCCCGGGCCCACTCATACTGCGCCATGGGGCTTTCTGTAAAGATGATGATACCTGGTTAAACTTTGAGAGAATACATGTTTTTGTACATTAATGTGCCGTCTGTCTCTGTGTGCGTCTCTCTCTCTGCCTGTCTCTCTCTATGCCTGTCTCTCTCTCTCTCTCTCTCTCTCTCTCTCTCTCTCTCTCTCTCTCTCTCTCTCGACAAATCACCAAAAAATCTACTCGCCACACAAAAAAATCTACTCGCCACCTAGTACCAAACGTGTGCTGCTTGGGCCAATATTTACTTGCCCGGGGCGAGCAAATGTATAGGTTTGTCGAACACTGTGTTTATATATATATATATATATATATATATATATATATATATATGCCTGTCTCTCTCTCTCTCTGTATCTATGCCTGTCTCTATCTATGCCTGTCTCTATCTATGCCCGTCTCTCTCTCTCTATGCCCGTCTCTCTCTCTCTATGCCCGTCTCTCTCTCTCTCTCTATGCCCGTCTCTCTCTCTCTCTATGCCCGTCTCTCTCTCTCTCTATGCCCGTCTCTCTCTCTCTCTCTCTATGCATGTCTCTCTCTCTCTCTCTCTCTATGCCTCTCTCTCTCTCTCTCTCTCTCTCTTTATGCCTGTCTCTCTCTCTATGCCTGTCTCTCTCTCTATGCCTGTCTCTCACTCTCTCTCTCTCTCTATGCCTGTCTCTCTCTCTCTATGCCTGTCTCTCTCTCTCTCTCTCTATGCCTGTCTATCTCTCTCTCTCTCTATGCCTGTCTCTCTCTCTCTATGGCTGTCTCTATCTCTCTCTATGCCTGTCTCTCTCTCTCTCTCTATGCCTGTCTCTCTCTCTCTCTATGCCTGTCTCTCTCTCTCTCTCTCGCCATGCCTGCCTCTCTCTCTCTTTCTCTCTCGCGCCATGCCTGCCTTTCTCGCTCTGTCTGTCGCCATTCCTGACTCAATGCCTCTCCCTGTGTCCCTCTGTGTGTGTCTCTCTCTCCATGCCTGTCTCTGCCTGTGCAGAGAGTAATACGGAAAGAGAGAGGAATCTTTGGCGCTCCACAACCTTAAAAACATATTGAGCGGAGGTTCTCGTATAAGCCCAACATCCCGTTAGAATCAGGGTTCCACCGCGTGACTCGTGGCGTCCGTGCTTCCCACATGTACCAGAATAAGCACGTGATCACGTAGCGCTCCCGGCCGGCACACATGAGATAGTCACACGAGGTCCCAGAACAAGTGACTTTCAAAATCTTCAAGCTTTATCGACAAACATCTATTAAAATAGTGTACAGGGGACCGACCCCCCACTAACGCGTTTCATGCTTCATCAGACGCTCTGAACGTTTTGCCAAGTCGTCACGTTTGTGCAGAGTAACGAGCGCAAAAAGGTCCTTGTGAAACAAACAAAAGTAGGTATCTCCCTCACAGGTTCGTCATCACAGGCATGCAAAGGTACATTCTCCTATCCGTGGCACAAGCCACGTGTAGCAAGGCGTAGAGAACTCCAAATATAGAGGAGCAGAGATGGTGCAATAACGTTTTTAGTCAATGAGTAAGAAGTATTGCACTCTCACACCGACACAGAATCAGGCGCTGATGGACTACACAGCGTCACGGGAGAAACGCCGGATCCTCGGCGTCTGCTCAGCTGGGCCTGCAGGATCATGATGTCACAGCTGGCACCGGCAGGCCCGCCACAGGATAATGTCATTGCTGGCCCGCTGCAGGATGATGTCACAGCTGGTGTCTGCAGGCCCGCCGCAGGATGATGTCACAGCTGGTGTGTGCAGGCCCGCCGCAGGATGATGTCACAGCTGGTGTGTGCAGGCCCGCCGCAGGATGATGTCACAGCTGGTGTGTGCACGCCCGCCGCAGGATGATGTCACAGCTGGTGTGTGCAGGCCCGCCGCAGGATGATGTCACAGCTGGTGTGTGCACGCCCGCCGCAGGATGATGTCACAGCTGGTGTGTGCAGGCCCGCCGCAGGATGATGTCCCAGCTGGAGACCAGATGAATCCCGAGTCTCCGGGGTCCAGGATCACTGCTCACCCGCATGCAGATCGGTTCTGTGGACATGTCCAATCGACCATACGCGTTTCACTCTATCGAGAGTTTCAGCCGGGTTACTGTCCTCAGGGGAACCAAGTCCCACTTATAGTCTGTGTGCTGGCGGCGCGGAAGGAACGGCGCAACGCTAATATTACATAGTTAACAACACGGCTACAGAGAAAACTAGCGGTGTAAATCCGAAACGGACACGGGTTCAACATGGAAACAAATACATACGAGTGACTACACGCGTCTTTAATATAGGGCTAGTAAATAAAAAACGGCAAAATACATTAAAAAGCCCAGAGGTATTTAAAAAGATGTGTGAGCAAGAGGAAATGGAGAAACCCTGCAGCAGTAATAACAAGTAGCAGAATTAGCGATCTGATACCCGAATAATAAGATAAATTGGGTTAAGAAGACATTGAAAGCAAAATCTATATTCAAACCTTTCGGGGCTAAAGAACGTCATTTGATGATCCCAAAAGACTTGTTCGGTGAGGGGCGTAATCCGTTACCTCCCCTCTAGCAGGGTTGAACTAGAACAGGAGTGGCCAACTCCAGTCCTCAAGGGCCACCAACAGGTCAGGTTTTCGGATTATCCCTGCTTGATGAGCCACTTGTGCTGAAGCAGGGATATCCTGACCTGTTGGTGGCCCTTGAGGACCGGAGTTGCCCACACCTGGCCTAGATAGATCAACCCCTTGGGATTGGAGTTCTGGCAAAGTTTGAACGGTACCGACACACTCCGGGCTCCCATGATCACATGACAGACGTGTTCAGGTCTTCTCACACGTATAGAGGGCTTAATGGGACGGCCAACGTATTGCACCCCGCAAGGGCATGTTAGCAGATACACCACATGTTAACTTTCACAAACGAATAACGTGAGACGCGTTGGAAGTCTCTCTGGCGCCGGGAAGGAATCCATTTTATCGAGGCGTCCCGAATAACAGGCTTTATATTTCATGCGTTTCTGAAAGCATTTTGGGCCAGCCACTTTGCTCTACTCTGGGGCGCACTTTTTTGGGGGGAGGGGGGGTGCCATCATGTCTCTGAGATTGCGCGCCTTTTGAAAACCCCCATCTGGGGGTATCCCGGGCAGGAAATCTCGCTGGGAGTGGTGTCCGGTTTGGAAATGTGCCAGTGCTTGCGAACGATATTACTCATTTTCCTGGCGTTACCAAGCGGAGAAACCCACCCGCTCTGCCAATTACGTACCCGAGGACAGGGGTGCACCAGGGTTGTGATTGGGACAGCAAAAGAAGGATTAAGGTATTGTTCCCAAAGAAGGAACAGTTCCCAAGAACCCATTAGCGTTCCCTGCCCTGTGGTCAGGTGTGTGATATATTGTCAGGTGGATTGGACGAGCTCAGGGACAAAACATCATGTAAACCAAACAATGGAACATATAACGTGCCCCTAATTTATAGACTAGGAAGAGGGGAATATTAAAATATTTTATTATGACTAATAATTAAAATAAGTGGGACTGATTAGGCACATATACAAACTAAGACACTATACAAACTACAGATACGAAGTAAAGGGCTCAGAATTGATGCTTTGTCAGGTGCGCACTGTTCCTTCTTTGATAACAATACCTCAATCCTTCTTTTGCTGTCATTTTCCCGGCATCTTTATTACATTGAGTTACTAAAGGAATGAATGTATCCGCATTTGTATTCTTAATATTTGACTTCAAAATGTCAGTTTGATCAAAGGCGCCGGCTTTCAATAGTGTCGATTTTGACTCCCTCATCAATTGAATATTTTCTTTCTGCCTGCCGGTCTCTGTGTCTCACTCCCTGCCTGCCGGTCTCTGTGCCTCACTCCCTGCCTTCCTGTCTCTGTGTCTCGCTCCCTGCCTTCCTGTCTCTGTGCCTCACTCCCTGCCTGCCGGTCTCTGTGCCTCACTCCCTGCCTGCCGGTCTCTGTGCCTCACTCCCTGCCTGCCGGTCTCTGTGTCTCACTCCCTGCCTGCCGGTCTCTGTGCCTCACTCCCTGCCTGCCGGTCTCTGTGCCTCACTCCCTGCCTGCCGGTCTCTGTGCCTCACTCCCTGCCTGCCGGTCTCTGTGTCTCACTCCCTGCCTGCCGGTCTCTGTGCCTCACTCCCTGCCTGCCGGTCTCTGTGCCTCACTCCCTGCCGGTCTCTGTGCCTAACTCCCTGCCTGCCGGTCTCTGTGCCTCACTCCCTGCCTGCCGGTCTCGGTGTCTCACTCCCTGCCTGCCGGTCTCTGTGCCTCACCCCCTGCCGGTCTCTGTGCCTCACTCCCTGCCTGACTGTCTCTGTGCCTCACTCCCTGCCGGTCTCTGTGCCTCACTCCCTGCCTGCCGGTCTCTGTGCCTCACTCCCTGCCTGCCGGTCTCTGTGCCTCACTCCCTGCCTGTCGGTCTCTGTGCCTCACTCCCTGCCTGCCGGTCTCTGTGCCTCACTCCCTGCCGGTCTCTGTGCCTCACTCCCTGCCTGCCGGTCTCTGTGCCTCACTCCCTGCCTGCCGGTCTCTGTGCCTCACTCCCTGCCTTCCTGTCTCTGTGTCTCGCTCCCTGCCTTCCTGTCTCTGTGCCTCACTCCCTGCCTGCCGGTCTCTATGCCTCACTCCCTGCCTGCCTGTCTCTGTGCCTCACTCCCTGCCTGCCGGTCTCTGTGCCTCACTCCCTGCCTGCCGGTCTCTGTGTCTCACTCCCTGCCTGCCGGTCTCTGTGTCTCACTCCCTGCCTGCCGGTCTCTGTGTCTCACTCCCTGCCTGCCGGTCTCTGTGCCTCACTCCCTGCCTGCCTGTCTCTGTGCCTCACTCCCTGCCTGTCTCTGTGCCTCACTCCCTGCCTGCCGGTCTCTGTGCCTCACTCCCTGCCTGCCGGTCTCTGTGCCTCACTCCCTGCCTGCCGGTCTCTGTGCCTCACTCCCTGCCTGCCGGTCTCTGTGCCTCACTCCCTGCCTGACTGTCTCTGTGCCTCACTCCCTGCCTGACTGTCTCTGTGCCTCACTCCCTGCCTTCCTGTCTCTGTGTCTCGCTCCCTGCCTTCCTGTCTCTGTGCCTCACTCCCTGCCTGCCGGTCTCTGTGCCTCACTCCCTGCCTGCCGGTCTCTGTGCCTCACTCCCTGCCTGCCGGTCTCTGTGCCTCACTCCCTGCCTGCCGGTCTCTGTGCCTCACTCCCTGCCTGCCGGTCTCTGTGCCTCACTCCCTGCCTGACTGTCTCTGTGCCTCACTCCCTGCCTGCCGGTCTCTGTGCCTCACTCCCTGCCTGACTGTCTCTGTGCCTCACTCCCTGCCTGACTGTCTCTGTGCCTCACTCCCTGCCTGACTGTCTCTGTGCCTCACTCCCTGCCTGACTGTCTCTGTGCCTCACTCCCTGCCTGCCGGTCTCTGTGCCTCACTCCCTGCCTGCCGGTCTCTGTGCCTCACTCCCTGCCTGACTGTCTCTGTGCCTCACTCCCTGCCTGACTGTCTCTGTGCCTCACTCCCTGCCTTCCTGTCACTATGAAAAAAGTATTAAGTGCGTGCGGTTTCAAAAATCTTATAATGTCCCAAAATGTGAATAATAGTCTCTCTGCAGCTTGTCACTCCCTGCCTGTCTCTCCCCTCCAGCCTCCCTGCTTGCCTCTCTCTTTTCCTGCCTGTCTCTCTTCCTGCCAGTCTCTCTGCCTGTCACTCTCCCTACCTGCCTCTCTCTAAAGCAAGCTGTGAAAAATGGAGCACTAATCCTACGTGCCTGTCTCTCTTCCTGCGTGCCTGTCACTCTGCCTGCCTGTCTCTCTGACTGCCTGTCTCTCTGCCTGCCTGCTTGTGACTCTCCCTGCCTGCCTGTCACTCTCCCTGACTCTTCCTGCTTGCCTCTCTCTCTTCCTGCCTGCCTCTCTCCCTGCCAGTCTCTCTGCCTGCCTCTCTCTCTCTCTGCCTCTAGTCTCCCTGCCTCTGCCTGCCTCTCTCCCTGCCTCTGCCTGCCTCTCTCCCTGCCTCTGCCTGCCTCTGCCTGCCTCTCTCCCTGCCTCTGCCTGCCTCTCTCTCTGCCTCCAGTCTCCCTGCCTCTGCCTGCCTGCCTCTCTCCCTGCCTCTGCCTGCCTCTCTCTCTGCCTGCCAGTCTTCCTGCCTCTCTGCCTGCCAGTCTCCCTGCCTCTGTCTGCCTCTCTCCCTGCCTCTGCCTGCCTCTCTCTCTGCCTCTGCCTGCCTCTCTGCCTGCCAGTCTTCCTGCCTCTGCCTGCCTTTCTCTCTGCCTGCCTCTCTCCCTGCCTATGCCTGCCTCTCTCTCTGCCTGCCTCTCTCCCTGCCTCTGCCTGCCAGTCTCCCTGCCTCTGCCTGCCTCTGCCTGCCTCTCTCTCTGCCTGCCAGTCTCCCTGCCTCTGCCTGCCTCTCTGCCTGCCTCTCTCCCTGCCTCTGCCTGCCTCTCTCCCTGCATCTGCCTGCCTCTGCCTGCCTCTCTCTCTGCCTGCCAGTCTTCCTGCCTCTGCCTGCCTCTCTCTCTGCCTGCCAGTCTTCCTGCCTTTCTCTCTCACTTCCTGCCTGTCTGTCTGCCTGCCTCCCTCTCTCTCAAATCAAATCAAATCAGCTTTATCTCTGCATGCCAGTCTTCCTGCGTCTCTCTTCTCTCTCTCTCTCCTTGTTGCCCTGAAAGAGTAAGCCCCCCTCTCAACTAACCTCCCATTTGTTTTAAGTACAGGATTGGAACAGGGTGGTCTCCAGATCTGACCTCGCTATTCTCAGCCCTTGGGCTTTAAATGGGCATCCAATAGGAAGAAACCGGGGGTCCCCAAAGCTGACAATAATGGTGTTTGGCTCCGGGGACACCTCTAAAGCCCACCCGTAAAAACAAAATCAGGGCTCAAAAAGTAGGAAGAACTTTAACTCTACCCCCAGGGGCTGTGCAAGACATGCTTCCCCCTGGAAAGGGAGGGGTTCATTAGTCCTGCTCTCGTACGTTCTGCGCATATGCGGCGGTTATGACTCGCCCGTGAATGGCGCGTCCATGGTGGGTCTGTGCGTGACACTCATGTGCGGCGAGTTGCTTGGGATTAGTGCGCGCCCTGCGCATGCGCGACACCCTGTCGAAGCTGTGACGTCACGAGGAGTGCAGCCTTCACATATATATATATATATGTATATATATATTTTATTACACTTGGTTGGTTTATGTCTAGCCCTCACCTTGACAAAGACTGCTTACCCAGTCGAAACATTGGATTTGCTATTAAACCACCCCTTTTGCAAGACCTTGTGTCTGGCTGTTTTCCTCCTGCTCAACAGGAGTCCTGGAATGCAGCCCTGGACAAACCAAGAACAGGGTGAGATCAGACACCTTAGTGTGTAGAGTTGTCAGGTCTCCAGGATTGAACCGGACTGTCTTGTATTTGTACAGTGTCCAGTAAAGAAATGAGGTTATACTGGACATGTATGTGTAACTTGAGGCATGTATGTGTCTGGTATTACCTCTCTGGGCGTGTATGTGTATACCGGTATTACCTTTCTCGCTATGTATGTATATACCGGTATTACCTCTCTGGGCGTGTATGTGTATACCGGTATTACCTCTCTGGGCGTGTATGTGTATACCGGTATTACCTCTCTGGGCGTGTATGTGTATACCGGTATTACCTCTCTGGGCGTGTATGTGTATACCGGTATTACCTCTCTGGCGTGTATGTGTATACCGGTATTACCTCTCTGGGCGTGTATGCGTATACCGGTATTACCTCTCTTGGTGTGTATACCGGTATTACCTCTCTGGGCGTGTATGTGTATACCGGTATTACCTCTCTGGGTGTGTATGTGTATACTGGTATTACCTCTCTGGGCGTGTATGTGTATACCGGTATTACCTCTCTGGGCATGTATGTTTATACCGGTATTACCTCTCTGGGCGTGTATGTGTATACCGGTATTACCTCTCTTGGCGTGTATGTGTATACCGGTATTACCTCTCTGGGCGTGTATGTGTATACCGGTATTACCTCTCTGGGCGTGTATGTGTATACCGGTATTACCTCTCTGGCGTGTATGTGTATACCGGTATTACCTTTCTCGCTATGTATGTGTATACCGGTATTACCTCTCTGGGTGTATACCGATATTACCTCTCTGGGCGTATACGTGTATACCGGTATTACCTCTCAGGACGTGTACGTGTATACCGGTATTACCTCTCTAGGCGGGTACGTGTATACCGGTATTACCTCTCTGGGCGTGTATGTGTATAGCGTTATTACCTCTCTGGGCGTGTATGTGTATACCGGTATTACCTCTCTGGGCGTGTACGTGTATACCGGTATTACCTCTCAGGACGTGTACGTGTATACCGGTATTACCTCTCTAGGCGGGTACATGTATACCGGTATTACCTCTCTGGGCGTGTGTGTGTATACCGGTATTACCTCTCCGGGCGTGTATGTGTATACCGGTATTACCTCTCTGGGCGTGTACGTGTATACCGGTATTACCTCTCTGGGCGTGTGTATGTATATACCGGTATTACTTCTCTGGGCGTGTACGGGTATTACCTCTCTGGGCGTGTATGTGAATACCGGTATTACCTCTCTGGGCGTGTATGTGTATTCCGGTATTACCTCTCTGGGCGTGTCTGTGTATACCGGTATTACCTCTCTGGGCGTGTACGTGTATACCGGTATTACCTCTCTGGGCGTGTATGTGTATACCGGTATTACCTCTCTGGGCGTGTATGTGTATACCGGTATTACCTCTCTGGGCGTGTATGTGTATACCGGTATTACCTTTCTCGCTATGTATGTGTATACTGGTATTACCTCTCTGAGCGTGTATGTGTATACCGGTATTACCTCTCTGGGCGTGTATGTGTATACCGGTATTACCTCTCTGGACATGTATGTGTATACCGGTGTTACCTCTCTGGACGTGTATGTGTATACCGGTATTACCTCTCTGGGCGTGTATGTGTATACCGGTATTACCTCTCTGGACGTGTATGTGTATACCAGTATTACCTCTCAGGACGTGTATGTGTATACCGGTATTACCTCTCTGAGCGTGTACGTGTATACCGGTATTACCTCTCAGGACGTGTACGTGTATACCGGTATTACCTCTCTAGGCGGGTATGTGTATACCGGTATTACCTCTCTGGGCGTGTATGTGTATATCGTTATTACCTCTCTGGGCGTGTATGTGTATACCGGTATTACCTCTCTGGGCGTGTATGTGTATACCGGTATTACCTTTCTCGCTGTGTATACTGGTATTACCTCTCTGAGCGTGTATGTGTATACCGGTATTACCTCTCTGGGCGTGTATGTGTATACCGGTATTACCTCTCTGGGCGTGTATGTGTATACCGGTATTACCTCTCTGGGCGTGTATGTGTATACCGGTATTACCTCTCTGGGCGTGTATGTGTATACCGGTATTACCTCTCTGGGCGTGTATGTGTATACCGGTATTACCTCTCTGGGCGTGTATGTGTATACCGGTATTACCTCTCTGGGCGTATACGTGTATACCGGTATTACCTCTCAGGACGTGTACGTGTATACCGGTATTACCTCTCTGGGCGTGTATGTGTATACCGGTATTACCTCTCTGGGCGTGTATGTGCTATAGCGTTATTACCTCTCTGGGCGTGTATGTGTATACCGGTATTACCTCTCTGAGCGTGTACGTGTATACCGGTATTACCTCTCAGGACGTGTACGTGTATACCGGTATTACCTCTCTAGGCGGGTACGTGTATACCGGTATTACCTCTCTGGGCGTGTGTGTGTATACCGGTATTACCTCTCCGGGCGTGTATGTGTATACCGGTATTACCTCTCTGGGCGTGTACGTGTATACCGGTATTACCTCTCTGGGCGTGTGTATGTATATACCGGTATTACTTCTCTGGGCGTGTACGGGTATTGCCTCTCTGGGCGTGTATGTGAATACCGGTATTACCTCTCTGGGCGTGTATGTGAATACCGGTATTACCTCTCTGGGCGTGTATGTGTATTCCGGTATTACCTCTCTGGGCGTGTATGTGTATACCGGTATTACCTCTCTGGGCGTGTATGTGTATACCGGTATTACCTTTCTCGCTATGTATGTGTATACCGGTATTACCTCTCTGGGCGTGTATGTGTATACTGGTATTACCTCTCTGAGCGTGTATGTGTATACCGGTATTACCTCTCAGGACGTGTACGTGTATACCGGTATTACCTCTCTAGGCGGGTATGTGTATACCGGTATTACCTCTCAGGACGTGTATGTGTATACCGGTATTACCTCTCTGAGCGTGTACGTGTATACCGGTATTACCTCTCAGGACGTGTACGTGTATACCGGTATTACCTCTCTAGGCGGGTATGTGTATACCGGTATTACCTCTCTGGGCGTGTATGTGTATACCGGTATTACCTCTCTGGGCGTGTATGTGTATATCGTTATTACCTCTCTGGGCGTGTATGTGTATACCGGTATTACCTCTCTGGGCGTGTATGTGTATACCGGTATTACCTTTCTCGCTGTGTATACTGGTATTACCTCTCTGAGCGTGTATGTGTATACCGGTATTACCTCTCTGGGCGTGTATGTGTATACCGGTATTACCTCTCTGGGCGTGTATGTGTATACCGGTATTACCTCTCTGGGCGTGTATGTGTATACCGGTATTACCTCTCTGGGCGTGTATGTGTATACCGGTATTACCTCTCTGGGCGTGTATGTGTATACCGGTATCACCTCTCTGGGCGTGTATGTGTATACCGGTATTACCTCTCTGGGCGTGTATGTGTATACCGGTATTACCTCTCTGGACGTGTATGTGTATACCGGTATTACCTCTCTGGGCGTGTATGTGTATACCGGTATTACCTCTCTGGGCGTGTGTATACCGGTATTACCTCTCCGGGCGTGTATGTGTATACCGGTATTACCTCTCTGGGCGTCTTACGTGTATACCGGTATTACCTCTCTGGGCGTGTGTATGTGTATACCGGTATTACTTCTCTGGGCGTGTACGGGTATTGCCTCTCTGGGCGTGTATGTGAATACCGGTATTACCTCTCTGGGCGTGTATGTGTATACCGGTATTACCTCTCTGGGCGTGTATGTGTATACCGGTATTACCTCTCTGGGCGTGTATGTGTATACCGGTATTACCACTCTGGACGTGTATGTGTATACCGGTATTACCTCTCTGGACGTGTATGTGTATACCGGTATTACCTCTCAGGACGTGTATGTGTATACCGGTATTACCTCTCTGTGCGTGTATGTGTATACCGGTATTACCGCTCTGGGTGTGTATGTATATACCGGTATTACCTCTCTGGGCGTGTATGTGTATACCGGTATTACCTCTCTGGGCGTGTATACCGGTATTACCTCTCTGGGCGTGTATGTGTATACCGGTATTACCTCTCTGGGCGTGTATGTGTATACCGGTATTACCTCTCTGGGTGTGTATGTGTATACCGGTATTACCTTTCTCGCTATGTATGTGTATACCGGTATTACCTCTCTGGGCGTGTATGTGTATACCGGTATTATCTCTCTGGGCGTGTATGTGTATACCGGTATTACCTCTCTGGGCATGTATGTGTATACAAGTATTACCTCTCTGTGCGTGTATGTGTATACCGGTATTACCTCTCAGGACGTGTACGTGTATACCGGTATTACCTCTCTGGGCGTGTATGTGTATACCGGTATTACCTCTCTGGGCGTGTATGTGTATATCGTTATTACCTCTCTGGGCGTGTATGTGTATACCGGTATTACCTCTCTGGGCGTGTGTGTATACCGGTATTACCTCTCTGGGCGTGTATGTGTATACCGGTATTACCTCTCTGGGTGTGTATACCGGTATTACCTCTCAGGGCGTGTATGTGTATACCGGTATTCCCTCTCTGGCCGTGTATGTGTATACCGGTATTCCCTCTCTGGCCGTGTATGTGTATACCGGTATTACCTCTCTGGGCGTGTATACCGGTATTACCTCTCTGGGCGTGTATGTGTATACCGGTATTACCTCTCAGGGCGTGTATGTGTATACCGGTATTCCCTCTCTGGCCGTGTATGTGTATACCGGTATTACCTCTCTGGGCGTGTATACCGGTATTACCTCTCTGGGCGTGTATGTGTATACCGGTATTACCTCTCTGGGCGTGTATGTGTATTCCGGTATTACCTCTCTGGGCGTGTATGTGTATACCGGTATTACCTCTCTGGACGTGTATGTGTATACCGGTATTACCTCTCTGGGCGTGTATGTGTATACCGGTATTACCTCTCTGGGCGTGTGTATACCGGTATTACCTCTCTGGGCGTGTATGTAAATACCGGTATTACCTCTCTGGGCGTGTATGTGTATACCGGTATTACCTCTCTGGGCGTGTATGTGTATACCGGTATTACCTCTCTGGGCGTGTATGTGTATACCGGTATTACCTCTCTGGGTGTGTATGTATATACCGGTATTACCTCTCTGGGCGTGTATGTGTATACCGGTATTACCTCTCTGGGCGTGTATGTATATACCGGTATTACCTCTCTGGGCGTGTATACCAGTATTACCTCTCTGGGCGTGTATGCGTTATACCGGTATTACCTTTCTCGCTATGTATGTGTATACCGGTATTACCTCTCTGGGCGTGTATGCGTATACCAGTATTACCTTTCTCGCTATGTATGTGTATACTGGTATTACCTCTCTGGGCGTGTATACCGGTATTACCTCTCTGGGCGTGTATGTGTATACCGGTATTACCTCTCTGGACGTGTATGTGTATACCGGTATTACCTCTCTGGGCGTGTATGTGTATACCGGTATTACCTCTCTGGGCGTGTGTATACCGGTATTACCTCTCTGGGCGTGTATGTAAATACCGGTATTACCTCTCTGGGCGTGTATGTGTATACCGGTATTACCTCTCTGGGCGTGTATGTGTATACCGGTATTACCTCTCTGGGCGTGTATGTGTATACCGGTATTACCTCTCTGGGTGTGTATGTATATACCGGTATTACCTCTCTGGGCGTGTATGTGTATACCGGTATTACCTCTCTGGGCGTGTATGTATATACCGGTATTACCTCTCTGGGCGTGTATACCAGTATTACCTCTCTGGGCGTGTATGCGTATACCGGTATTACCTTTCTCGCTATGTATGTGTATACCGGTATTACCTCTCTGGGCGTGTATGCGTATACCAGTATTACCTTTCTCGCTATGTATGTGTATACTGGTATTACCTCTCTGGGCGTGTATACCGGTATTACCTCTCTGGGCGTGTATGTGTATACCGGTATTACCTCTCTGGGCGTGTATGTGTATACCGGTATTACCTCTCTGGGCGTGTATGTGTATACCGGTATTACCTCTCTGGGTGTGTATGTGTATACCGGTATTAACTTTCTCGCTATGTATGTGTATACCGGTATTACCTCTTTGGACATGTATGTGTATACCGGTATTACCTCTCTGGGCGTGTATGTGTATACGGTATTACCTCTCTGGGCATGTATGTGTATACAAGTATTACCTCTCTGTGCGTGTATGTGTATACCGGTATTACCTCTCAGGACGTGTACGTGTATACCGGTATTACCTCTCTGGGCGTGTATGTGTATACCGGTATTACCTCTCTGGGCGTGTATGTGTATATCGTTATTACCTCTCTGGGCGTGTATGTGTATACCGGTATTACCTCTCTGGGCGTGTGTGTATACCGGTATTACCTCTCTGGGCGTGTATGTGTATACCGGTATTACCTCTCTGGGTGTGTATACCGGTATTACCTCTCAGGGCGTGTATGTGTATACCGGTATTCCCTCTCTGGCCGTGTATGTGTATACCGGTATTCCCTCTCTGGCCGTGTATGTGTATACCGGTATTACCTCTCTGGGCGTGTATACCGGTATTACCTCTCTGGGCGTGTATGTGTATACCGGTATTACCTCTCTGGCCGTGTATGTGTATACCGGTATTACCTCTCTGGGCGTGTATACCGGTATTACCTCTCTGGGCGTGTATGTGTATACCGGTATTACCTCTCTGGGCGTGTATGTGTATACCGGTATTACCTCTCTGGGCGTGTATGTGTATACCGGTATTACCTCTCTGGACGTGTATGTGTATACCGGTATTACCTCTCTGGGCGTGTATGTGTATACCGGTATTACCTCTCTGGGCGTGTGTATACCGGTATTACCTCTCTGGGCGTGTATGTAAATACCGGTATTACCTCTCTGGGCGTGTATGTGTATACCGGTATTACCTCTCTGGGCGTGTATGTGTATACCGGTATTACCTCTCTGGGCGTGTATGTGTATACCGGTATTACCTCTCTGGGTGTGTATGTATATACCGGTATTACCTCTCTGGGCGTGTATGTGTATACCGGTATTACCTCTCTGGGCGTGTATGTATATACCGGTATTACCTCTCTGGGCGTGTATACCAGTATTACCTCTCTGGGCGTGTATGCGTATACCGGTATTACCTTTCTCGCTATGTATGTGTATACCGGTATTACCTCTCTGGGCGTGTATGCGTATACCAGTATTACCTTTCTCGCTATGTATGTGTATACTGGTATTACCTCTCTGGGCGTGTATACCGGTATTACCTCTCTGGGCGTGTATGTGTATACCGGTATTACCTCTCTGGGCGTGTATGTGTATACCGGTATTACCTCTCTGGGCGTGTATGTGTATACCGGTATTACCTCTCTGGGTGTGTATGTGTATACCGGTATTACCTCTCTGGACGTGTATGTGTATACCGGTATTACCTCTCTGGACGTGTATGTGTATACCAGTATTACCTCTCAGGACGTGTATGTGTATACCGGTATTATCTCTCTGGGCGTGTATGTGTATACCGGTATTACCTCTCTGGGTGTGTATGTATATACCGGTATTACCTCTCTGGGCGTGTATGTGTATACCGTATTACCTCTCTGGGCGTGTATGTATATACCGGTATTACCTCTCTCTGGGCGTGTATACCAGTATTACCTCTCTGGGCGTGTATGCGTTATACCGGTATTACCTTTCTCGCTATGTATGTGTATACCGGTATTACCTCTCTGGGCGTGTATGCGTATACCAGTATTACCTTTCTCGCTATGTATGTGTATACTGGTATTACCTCTCTGGGCGTGTATACCGGTATTACCTCTCTGGGCGTGTATGTGTATACCGGTATTACCTCTCTGGGCGTGTATGTGTATACCGGTATTACCTCTCTGGGCGTGTATGTGTATACCGGTATTACCTCTCTGGGTGTGTATGTGTATACCGGTATTAACTTTCTCGCTATGTATGTGTATACCGGTATTACCTCTTTGGACATGTATGTGTATACCGGTATTACCTCTCTGGGCGTGTATGTGTATACCGGTATTACCTCTCTGGGCATGTATGTGTATACAAGTATTACCTCTCTGTGCGTGTATGTGTATACCGGTATTACCTCTCAGGACGTGTACGTGTATACCGGTATTACCTCTCTGGGCGGGTATGTGTATACCGGTATTACCTCTCTGGGCGTGTATGTGTATACCGGTATTACCTCTCTGGGCGTGTATGTGTATATCGTTATTACCTCTCTGGGCGTGTATGTGTATACCGGTATTACCTCTCTGAGCGTGTGTGTATACCGGTATTACCTCTCTGGGCGTGTATGTGTATACCGGTATTACCTCTCTGGGCGTATATGTATACACTGGTATTACCTCTCTGGGCGTGTATGTGTATACTGGTATTACCTCTATGGGCGTGTATGTGTATACCGGTATTACCTCTCTGGGCGTGTGTGTATACCGGTATTACCTCTCTGGGCGTGTATGTGTATACCGGTATTACCTCTCTGGGCGTGTATGTGTATACCGGTATTACCTCTCTGGGCGTGTATGTGTATACCGGTATTACCTCTCTGGGCGTGTATGTGTATACCGGTATTACCTCTCTGGACGTGTATGTGTATACCGGTATTACCTCTCTGGGCGTGTATGTGTATACCGGTATTACCTCTCAGGACGTGTACGTGTATACCAGTATTACCTTTCTCGCTATGTATGTGTATACCGGTTTTATCTCTCTGGGCGTATATGTGTATACGGGTATTACCTCGCTGGGCGTGTATGTGCATACCGGTATTACCTCACTGGGCGTGTATGTGTATACCGGTATTACCTCTCTGGGCGTGTATGTGCATACCGGTATTACCTCACTGGGCGTGTATGTGCATACCGGTATTACCTCTCTGGGCGTGTATGTGTATACCGGTATTACCTCTCTGGGCGTGTATGTGTATACCGGTATTACCTCTCTGGGCGTGTATGTGTATACCGGTATTACCTCTCTGGGCGTGTATGTGTATACCGGTATTACCTCTCTGGGCGTGTGTGTATACCGGTATTACCTCTCTGGGCGTGTATGTGTATACCGGTATTACCTCTCTGGGCGTGTATGTGTTATACCGGTATTACCTCTCTGGGCGTGTATGTGTATACCGGTATTACCTCT